>NW_026924445.1:0-23854 GCF_032062105.1 Saccostrea cuccullata
TGCTAACCCCCTTAATGACATACTTTAACTGTATAATAATTATCTCTTTTAAACGAGTTAATTATCTCGAAATAATTTTTCCTTAGAGTTGATATCTGTAATAGTAAAGAATAACAGAACTAGAAATAAACGTATTCCAGTTATTAAAATATGTGTGTAATATGTATAATGAAGAGATAATGGAATTGAAGATTAGTTTTGCAATTGATTGATTAGTGTTCTTTTTATATGTCAAAAAAGTATCTCCTTGTTCACGACTTTTTTTTTCAGCAGTGATAAAGTTAATCCTTAAGATTATTGGCAGCAGAACAGCTTAAGAATTTTTCATAACTTAGCCCCAACGCTAAATAAAATTTCAGCCATTTATCAAACATAAAAAAGATAATTATTAATGGGATTTAAGGTGAGAAAAAAGTGTGTAGAAAACTAAAGATAGTTACAGAAAGATGGAAATTTGAACATCTAAGTAAATTAAAATTTCTTAGTACATGTATTTTTGAAATTTATATTTTTAATCATTTACAACCAAAAAAGATCCAAGAAAAGATTCCCATCTATACGATCAGTTTTTGTTCGTATCATCTGTCCTTAACATGCTTAACATGATAACAAACCTGTTATTATATACTGCATGAAATACCTGAAATTGATTGATTGATTCCTCTGGAGAACTTTTCACTCATATGTAAACATAGTTACGCCACCACTTTCCGGTGGAGAGCTTCAAACTTTGCCCTTCACTCGGCAACTAGGGTCATTGAGCAGTGACGGATCTTTTTTGTGCCAGCACCTACTGCGACACGGGACTTCGGTTTATACGGTCTCAAACCCGCGGCTAAAGGATCAATTTCACTCAAAGAAAACCATTGTCAAAGATTTCGAAGGGTCAAAATTCCAAAGTAGCATTTAACTACATGCTTCATACATTATAATATTCTTAATATTCTATGAAAACATTACAACTAGAGGTACTTTGAGCAATGAGCTCACTAAATAATGTCCTCACCTCCCATATGAATATAATGGCAGTATCCATGTTTTGCTCTGGAAAATCCAAAATATATGTCAGATGAAAAAGTAAAATAAGAGGTGCACAATGGCAATATGTAATAAAGGTTCTGTGAAAGTTGCATTGAATTTCCTTCAGTAGTATGAGTTGAGTTGCAGATAAGAGATGGGTACCCCAAACGTAACAGACGGACGTGCAGACGGACGGGCATACAATTTTTTAGCTCACCTGAGCCGAAGGCTCAAGTGAGCTTTTCTGATCAAAATTTGTCCGTTGTCTGTCGTCGTTGTCGTTGTCGTTGGCGTTGTCGTTGTTGTCGTTGTAAACTTTTCACATTTTCATTTTCTCCTCAAGAACCACTGGGCCAATTTCAACCAAACTTGGCACAAAGTATTCTGAGGTAAAGGGGATTCAAATTTGTTCAAATGAAGGGCCAAGCCCTTTTCCAAGGGGAGATAATTATGAATTAGTGAAAAATAAATGACATTTTTCAAAAATCTTCTTCTCAAGAACCACTGGGCCAGGAAAGATGAAACTCATGTGGAAGCATTCTCAGGTAGTGTAGATTCAAATTTGTTCAAATCATGACTCCCGGAGGTAGGGCGGGGCCACAATGGCCGATCAAAGTTTTACATAGGAATATGTAGAAAAAATCTTTAAAAAATCTTCTTCTCAAAAACCACTGGGCCAGGAAAGATGAAACTGATGTGAAATCATCCTCAGGTAGTGTAGATTCAAGTTTGTTCAAATCATGACCCCCGGGGGTAGGGTGGGGCCACAATGGCCGATCAAAGTTTTACATAGGAATATATAGAAAAAATCTTTTAAAAATCTTCTTCTCAAAAACCTCTGGGCCAGGAAAGATGAAACTTATATGAAATCATCTTCAGGTAGTGTAGATTCAAATTTGTTCAAATCATGACCCCGGGGGGTAGGGCGGGGCCACAATGGCCGATCAAAGTTTTACATAGGAGTATATAGGGAAAATCTTTAAAAATCTTCTTCTCAAGAACCACTGGGCCTGGAAAGATGAAACTCATGTGAAATCA
The DNA here is from genome assembly GCF_032062105.1 of Saccostrea cuccullata. NCBI lineage: Eukaryota > Metazoa > Mollusca > Bivalvia > Ostreida > Ostreidae > Saccostrea > Saccostrea cuccullata. Next base: position 2,059 of record NW_026924445.1, read on the forward strand.
TCCTCAGGTAGTGTAGATTCAAGTTTGTTCAAATCATGACCCCTTGGGGTAGGGAAGGGGAGCAGAATGGCTGATCGAAGTTCTACGTAGGATAGGGAAATCTTTTATGATTGTCTTCTCCAGTACTTCAAAGCCATGATTAATGACATTTATGTGGAATCATCCTCAGGTAGTGTAGATTCTAGTTTGTTCACATCATAACCCCAAGGGATAGGGTGGACCACAATGGGGGAAATAGCAAGGCCATGATTAGTAATACTAGTATTTATATGGAAGCATTTTCGGGTAGTGTAGAATTAAATTTGTTCAAATCATAACCCCCAAGGGTAAGGTGGGGCCACAATGGTGGATCAAAGTTTTACATAGAAATATAAAGGGAAAATCCCAAGGACAGAAAAGCTATGTTTAGTCATATTGACATTTAAGCATCCTCATGTATTGAAGATTTAAATTTATTCAAAGCATGGCCCTTTGCGGTAGGGAGAGAAACAATGGGGAATCAAATTCAAATTATTATAAAGTTATACATAAGAAGAAAATGTAAAAAAAAAATCTTTTTATCAAGAACAGCAAAGTCATATGCTGTATTAATATGAAAGCAACCTCAAGAAGTATTAAAATTCAAGCCCCCTCCCCCTCCCTTCTGATTTGTGCTTTTTCCTAGCTGATTTTCTCAGGTGAGCGATGTGGCCCCTGGGCCTCTTGTTTTATATATACCCTCCCACTTTTTAAGCGGGGGTATAATGAACCTTGCGCGCATGAATTCTGCACAATCAATATTTTTTTATACTATCACCGTCATCAAGCAGTGTTGATTGTTGCTACGCTTGCATTTTGAGGGCGTGGTTTCATTAGTCAGCGGATAATAGTGGCTGTGTCTCGGGGAATAGTCCTGGTCAGGGGGAACTAGAATCTTGCTAAATCACCAATTATATACTTTTTGAATATGTTATTATACCGATATAAAAGTAATTAAAAAAATAAAGGATTACCAATGACCGGGGATTACCTTCCGGACTAATGCACGAGCATTAGCCCCTTAACATATTAGAACCGATGCAGAAGTAAAATCTAGAGATAACAGATAACCGGGGAATTAACTTCCGAAGAAGGGAATAGATCATTTAACTATCTCACGGGGATTAGTCCATTCGCAGAGATTTCTAGGGAATTATTCACGTTTTACTGTGTAACTGTTATAGAGGAAAAAATCAGTAGACGTATGAAATAAAAGGAGATAATGAATTTATGAAATAATTAATTCGTTTTCACATGATGCGAACTCAAACAATTCTTCCGTTAATTGGATTCAAACAAAATATAAGTAGTAAAAAGTATGCATAAATAACGGACTTTCTATGAAAAAATCTTTAAACAGCCTTGTCAAAAAGAACATTAAAAATACATCTACCGCTGAGCCATAAGAGGTGTTAATACATCTAATCTGGGGAGAGCCCTAAACTGAAATATATACTTCCTAAATGTACATAAGTTGAAAAACACTCATTTACCATTCAAAAATCTGTTTGTCGTTTATTTTATTATAAATGAGGCTGTGGTTAGTAGTATAGAGCCCCTGGATGGGGGGGTCAAATGAGTGCACTTTTTATGCAAATGAGGTAGAAAATGCTGGATTCTGATTGGTTAATGTCCATTGCCTATTGTGACGTCATAAACTTGGTAGCAATTCTAATCACAGCTACCTGAGCATTGTGACATCATGATAGCTCCTAAGATTTTGAGAAACCTGATATCTGAGATCAGGCATAAAACCAGGGAAAAAAATCCAGCTACTATTGTCAGTGATATTTAACACACTAAAACCTACTTGTGTTACTCAGTGAAATAAAGCATAAGACTTATATTGTTTTGTTTTTCCCTACATAGACGTCAATCTATATCTATACGGGGTCTGGATGGGGGGGGGGGTCAAATGAGTGCACTTTTTTTTCCAGAGTCAGCATATTCTGAAGGTCAAGATCTAGTAAATAACTTTAGGCTAATTTCATGGTGCTAGGTCCATTATGACGCCATAATCAATTTCAACTTTCTTTTTCCCGTACTTTATATCTTTAGCAGAATTATGTAGAAAATAAGGTATTTCCAAGACATTCAATTTGACATCATATGAAAAGTAAACCGGATACCTATATTAAATTTAAATTGATTTAAAGAAGAGGCCATGGACATACTAATTACCGTTTCCTGAGAGACTGTAGGCAATCTGGATGCTTTTCCTATGGCGAATATGAAAAAAACTCCTATATTCATGACTGTTTTTCTTAATTATTCATTGGAAATGTCAGTTTAAATGCAGTTTTTCATGTTGTTTACCTTCATTTATGCCCCGAAACACCCCATTTGACCAAGTTAAACTTGTAAAGCATCAATAAAGGAAATTATTTTTTAAATTTGATAAATCTGTAGGCATCCTTCATTTACTTGGCCTTGACCCTAATAAAACTTCTAAGTCAGCACGTGCATATGCAGTATGATCGAGAAGGATCCATATCTTTTTCAGTATTGAGAGCACGTGCAGTATATATGCAGTAAGATCTGGTTAAATCCAGTTTTGAACCGAACGAGTTTTAATTAAGTATCCGATGTTTAAAAATAAGTAACATTTAGAATGATCGAGAAGAATCTAAAACTTGTGCCGATGCAGAGAATTGGTGCATTGTGACGTCATAACATTAGAATGATCCAGAACGTATACTTATAAAATGCCTAGATTGCATAGAGCATTGTGACGTCATTGACTTGGCAGCGATTCAAATCTTGATTGTGACGTCATCCTAGTCCTTCCTCGCCTCTCTGGCTGCTTATTTTGACACAAGCAAAACATAGCTGATCGGCATTTGAATTTTTAAAAAGAAAAACAAAGTTTTTAAGTTTGAATTCTTTTTTTTATTAAGACAAATTACTATATTTTTCATACAGTTGGCATAAGAAATAACACTCCGTAGTAAAAAAAAAACCACTCGTGTTTTACAGAGTTTATAGAGAGCCAGAGCAAACAGCCAGCAAAAAAAATAGTATCTTGAAAAAACAACACTAACAAAGTAAATACTTCTTCTGAAGTTTCAGGGACTTCTTAGCCTCTCCCGTCTGTTTTCTTTTCTTATGCTGTTCCACTGGAATCAGATTTGGTTTTCTTTGTTCTCCTAGTCACTGTATTTTTTCTCCTTCTACTTTTTTTATTTTTGCCCTGTGGCTTTGGTAGTTTCTTCTCTGACAGTTTTTCCTTGTCTTGGTCACAATCATTAGCCCAATGTCAAAATTTTTCTGCATTTATAACAGAGATCATTTTCTTTGCGGACACTTAAATCTCCTTGTGTTACACATTGAAATAAGGAATTATAATCATTTTGTTTTGTTTATTTCCTACATTGGAGTCAATCTGTATCTATTTTAAGCCTTTATGAGAAAATCGGAAGGAGAATCTATATGGGTATATGTTCTGCCCTGTCTCTATTTTGCAGCCTGGCAGACCATGTAATACACAATTGTCAAGTAACCGAAAGTTAAAGAGTTAATCTAGTATTGAATATATAGCAACTTTTAAGATATTGCTTAGTTAGGTACAGGAATCATCTATTTTTGGCTAAAACATTCAAAAATGACATTATGCGTATAAGTGCTCAAGCGGAATGTATTTGAATACCAAAATTGATTTTCAACAATCTTCTTTCAAGAACGAATCCAGGATGAGCAGAAATATTCTTTCTCTGGATTAATTTTATGGTTGATGCTTTTTGTCTTTGTAAAAGTCAGGATATCTGGTAAGTTTGACATATTTTTATTACATTTCCTATAAAGGTCATCTTTGCATTAAACTAATATGATTTTATAGGTATGATACCTGTGATTAATGTGAGGTGATGTATATTAGCACAGCCAGCGATATTTAGCCTTAAATATACTAAGGGACCCTCAGAATGTCAAGTCCTTTTGCTTGGAAATAAGAAGTTATGCTGAATAAGTCTTTAAATTCCTTTTGTTGAATCAACATTCTGAATGTTCTTAAAAAGAACCACAAAGCATTTCTTTTAAATCCAACGCTTTTACACTAAATAAAGTGACATTTTCAGTTGTTTCATATATTTCTACCTTTTACCACAGTCACTTAATATTGCTCATTCCGAACACACTATGCCTTTTTATTTCTTATCTTTGATAGATCTTTCTTTAAGAAACAGGCAAAATTTCTTGTTTTATTTGTCACTCATATTTTTATGCTTTCAAACCAAAACATTTCGGTGAAGCAGAAATGGGCCAAGGTTAAGTTAGTAAATGTCAGAATCACATATCTGTACATTTACTCATATGTGTCCCCCTTCCATTTTTTTTATTTTAAATTATTTAGTCAATGATTTCAAAAATCTACATTTAAAATATATATACTACAATGGGCTGCATTAGAAGTAAAATGACAAAGGTTTGATTATCATGGATATTCTGACATATTAAACGGTGATATTAAGAATGTGTATTCGGCAATAATTTTGCTGTCAGAATAATTTATAGTTTTATTTTCACTTTTGTTTCTAAGTAATGAATTTGCCTTTCCATATAATGTTAGAATCGATGCTTGTATATTTTACACACTATACAAAGAGTTAACCCTATTTGACAAAATTGTATGTTGTTAAGAAAACAGTCATTAACTGCTTAAACATTTACTCTGATAATAACATATGGTGATATTTACAAAGTAATTGTGCCTTTTTATTTTCTATAGTTAACATGCATACTCATACTTTTTTTTGTTTTGATTATGTTGTTTAAATATGTCATATAACAAAATAGTTTTAATATAGTATTATTCTACAGTCATGGGAGATATGTTTTGTTTCTTACCATCCACAATCAATTCTTTATGAAGGTAAGCCTGGCTATACTTTTCCTGTGGAAATACACAGTTCATCAACCAACATAGAAACACACAAACTTGAAGCTAAAGTTTCAATGAGATACAATTTAAATTTGTTTTCACTACCCATATTTGTTCCGAATGCTGATGAATTTCTGAATTTTTCCGTTTAATGTATCCGATCCATAAAAGGACATAATTTTATAACCTGAAATATCCAACCTATATTAAATACTATGAAACTAATTCAAAGCAGTTTAGAGTAGAAAAGAATTTACCAGGAGAAATTTTCAAAAAAAAAAAAAAAAATAAACGAGCAGTATCTAATTTATTAAGTATGCATTGAGGTCTATTGGAAACATCAATATATTTTTTTAAAATAAAAATTTAAAAACTATGAATATCCAAAAATGCTGTAGTGGAAAGATGCATATAATTATTAAGAATAGAAAAATGATTAATTTTTTTCACTAGACAGATTTTTAAAAAAATGAATTTTATTGATTAAAAGCAAAGGGATATAACTCTTCAAGGACGGGTCAGGGTAAAAATTAGCACACATTCTGCTCTTACATATTGAGACTAAAACATGAAGATAATGTCTACATATATTGAGTATTCAGCCAACACATATCTGTTATGCTTTCAAATTCATTGCATATGAGGCTATTATGGATCTGATATCTTAATACTGACATAATGTAACAGGTTTAAACTGTAATGTGGCCCACTAGGATGAACAGTTAATAAATCGTAATGACTGTCATGACTATGGCTAAAAGTTGCAACCTTTTATCTCATATAAGATGACCCTTTGTATAGAATTGAAATTTGATGATGTTTCTACTGCCCAAAATCTTATGAGTTCATGGGGACTGTTTTGGAAAATCACCTGTTTAAAAATACTTCGGAGAAAATGACACTTTATTCATAAAAGGTACCCTTCAATATCATTTCTATGAATTCTTACTATTAAAAATCTAGTGATTGATTCCATTGTTGTGTCTCCGTATATCATAATTGTGTAGATCTGTTCATATATTGTTTATATCTCTTTGTTTTTCTGAACACAAATACCCTGGTAAAATCTCTTGAAGTAAACAACATAGAGATTTCACATTTGACACAAAGGGATGATCAGAGTGTCAATTTAAAAAAAAGTCTAAATCACAGCAAATTAAAAATGGGAATTATTTTGGCAGAATACATAATTTTGTTTTAAACAAATACTGGAAACTCGCTCTCATAATGAGCCCTAATGTCTTCCAAGAGTTCAGTTTGCATTTGAACTTGCTTCATTAAGGTTTGTATCTTCTCCAATGGTTATGTGGGCTTTCAATCCTGTGTTTTTGACAATTTTTTTTCTGACATTTCTTTTGTCTTATCATTTAGAAACTTGACCTTTTCTCTAGTCAAAAGTCTTTCAGGGTAGTCCAGGTAATCCTTGACCTCTTTTGGTAATAAATGATAATATTCTTCATTGGCTTCGTCTGCAGTCAATGGTGTTTCAATGTAGTCTCTCACATCATAAGGATCTCCCTTTTATTCAATACCATTGCTATGAATTATTCTTCTTTCTGTTTATAATTTAGTTATTGATTCCAGTGTTATGTCTCCTTACATCATAAATGTGTATGCTCCCCAAATTTTATATGTTTTCTTAAATTGTTTTTATCCTATCTCTTTGTCTGAGCACAAATACCCTGGCCAAACCTTTTAAATTTAACAACATGAAGACATCAACACATATAACACAAAAGGAATGATCAGAGTGTATATCCCAGTCTTGACAAAAATATAATTTCACAAGGTCAAAGTCAAAGCAATTGGAAGTGGGAATTATTTTGGCAGAATAGATAATTTTGTAATGAACAAACAATGAAAACTCTTTTTCATAATGCGTCTTAATGTCTCCAAGTGTTCAGTTTGGACTTCCTACATTAATCCTTGTCTCTTCCTCTCTATGGGGAAAAAATTCTGTGTCTATGACAATCTTTTTTCTGACATTTCTTTTGTCTTATCATCTAGAAACCTGAATTCTTCTATAGTCAAATGTCTTTCAGGGTAGTCCAGGTAATCCTTACCCTTTGTTGGTAATAGATGGTAATATTCTTCATTGGCTTCGTCTGCAGTCAAAGGTCTTTCAATGGAGTCTCTCACATCATTAAGATTACCCTTTTCTGGGCATAATTGGTTACATTCTTCATGAGAAAAGATCTCAATAGTGTCATCTGTTTTTATCTTAATTGCTATACCCCTATCAACATTGTTTTCTCCAAGACATTTCTGTCCAATCGGAATTTTACTCATTCCTTTGCTCTTTTTCTTTGCTGAAGGTGTTACCCATGGTTTTGAAAAGTAAACAACGGAAGTCACACCTTGTTTTTGTCTATATCTAGAATCAATGGAGTGCTTATTAAAATGAGACTGATAATGCAGAGATATATCCTCTCCTAGGACACTGAAAGAAGAAAATTAAAAAAAAAATGACATGAATGATGGCTTCAAGAAACACATGAATAAAAATGATTCCCCACTAGGTTAACCGTTATGATCATGGATTGTGGTTCACACTATGAGAAAGAAAAGACCCAGGATTGTGCATCTTTCTAGATCCTCTTTCCTTTCATATCCTTCACATACTGTCAGACACAACGATGGATAAATTGTAGTCATTTATCAAACTGAGGTATAATCAAAGTATTGAAAATGTGATATTCTGATAGTACCAATCTTCAAAAACTAATTCTCACAGCCTTCAAAGTATCTTAATATAACTTTTAATTTGTCCAGTTTAAATTAAAGACAGTTGTTATACGTGACTTTTATACAAAATTTAATCCTTTTATTTTTCCTTTAAATCTTATTTAAAAACTAGAAAAAGCAAACATATATTCTCACAAAAACATGACACCTTGATGTCACTTATACTGTAAAGAAAATGTTTAGAATATATCATTTCTATTTTGAGTTAACCAAGGATATATTTGGAATACATTTAAAATGCTGAAATATGCTGAAAAACACTCCGAATATTCACTAATGGTAGGTGTTACATGCTCAAACTCAATCAACGACTTAAGAAAAACAATGAAAATGTTTATATACCTTAAGTATATATATAAGCAATATTATTCTATAAATAACTTTTATGGTTGCCATGGTAACACAGTGTAACCATGCAAAACCAGTAACTAAGTTTGGGTTAATGCTATGTCTTGAGGAAAAACATGAAAACTTCAAGACTGGCAAATATGTATCCTTATGACCTTACAACACCAAAACCATAAGAAAAATTGGGTATAATTGCTACTTTGCTGTGTTACCATGGAAACAAAGTATTTTGCTTAAAAGTGAATTATTTTTCGCTGCATTAAAAATTAAATTGCCATATAACCAAGAAACAAATTAAAGGACTCAGGTTGAATCATACTTATCTGTTAGAAATGAAGTTGAATATCATATATTGATAAAATTTGATGAAGAAAACAACACTGTTGCTATGGTTACCAAGAAGGGAAAATGTTCGATTTTGTGAACTTTATATTAATATTAAACCCTGTGTGCCAACTTCTTGCATCCACTTAGAGATTGGATGATAGTGAAAATTAAAAGTCAGGTTAGCTGTTAATAAATATCAATCATAAAAGTTTTGGGAATCTACATGTAAGGGTACGTATCCAAGGACAGAAAATATTTTTCAGGTTTTTAAGCATATATTTCCTGCTTATTTCCATAGCAACGCTCTATTTAAAGAATCTAAACTGAATTTTTTCAAATGGGAAAACTAGAAGCACACCAACATCTTCAAAAATTGATCATCAGTTATGAGGAAATGTGCTTTTTCAAAAGATAGGATCAGAATGAAACATACAGAGTGTTACTTTGAAGGCTCTCTGTGGTATAAAACCTTGGCAACCATTGCCAACCAAAATAAAATATCATACTTTTTTCTTGGTATATCTTTCAAGGCTCTTTTTTCTATTATTTGGTCACATTTCATCCTATAATTGCTTTTTATTATTTTTACGTGTATGACTTTATAAAATTCAATGAATATTTTTTTTACTTTCGAATACTTTGTTACCATAGTAACGTATGTAATAGTTGATTTACCAAACAAGTTTATGATGCATTTGAGACATCTGACCTTCACCTTTTGGAAACAATTTCATTGCCAATTGTTTGCTTTGCCGCAAATGTTAACTATGGAACTCTTTAAACATGTTAAAAAATCATTTTTCGAACTTTAAGACATGTTGCCATGGTAACTATAAAACATAGCAACCAATTTTTGCCTGATTTCAGTTTAGGGTATCAAAGACTTTTATCATAGAGAAACGAGAAATTCTGAGACTATGCCACACTATATAAAAGTTCAAGTCATTACAGAGAATGGCTCTTAATTTGTCCAGTTTAAATTAAAGACAGTTGTTATACGTACTTTTATACATTTAATCCTTTTATTTTTCCAAGATTATTTTACAACTACCAAGAAATAAAACATATATTCTATTCAGAAGCTAGCTTTGGTGTAATTATTACTTTGGAATTGTAAATACATTTTGTTTGTGCATGTGTATGTACACATTTCCTATTTTGATTTCAAAATATTCTCAATAAGATTCCCCATTCAAGATACAATGTCCCATAATTCTGGTTTTGATCTATTAATATCTTGAATATTCTTTTTATCATCCCATAGACTTCATACTTACTCAACATATAGAATGGTTGGACAAAAGACTTTTTCTCAAGGTGAAAGCATGAGATTATAGTAATGACTACTTTGACAATAATTTATAAATAACCTACAAACTTCACACTGTACATGATAAGTACATAAATGAAGAATGAATAGGATAAAAGTCCGTTGCTGCGATGACTGATATGAGCCTTGTAATGCCATGACTTCAATATTTTGTGATAACTTATAGACTTCAAAAAAATTAAATGCAAATTTTTAGGAAAGAATTGAATTGCAAATCAAATGCACAATGGTCAAGGGTGTTCATATGATTATTACTATGTTATACCTTGGGTTTCTATAAATATCTTATCATCACTACATAGATAAAGGGCGGTTGGAATGATTTATGTTTTGTACTAAGGTCAAGGGAAAAAAAAGATCAAGACTGTGGATATGACTATTAAGTGGTGCAGTACAGCATATCTAGTGATTTGCATACTTTCATTCATAAATGGATAGTTATGGAGAAGACTCCTATAGATTTTTAGGTCTTCATTCAAATGTATAGAAGGTATTTACGTTTGAAAGATTAAATGGAAGCATATCATTTGCTTATAAATTTAAAAGTAAATCCAAACTTATACATCTTTAGATGATGACTGTAGAAATTATTTCAATTCCTAAACTTTCGGTATTATATATTCCTGGTACACAAAAATATCTTTGAATTCCTAAGAGGTTTCTTTTTCGTTTATATGGAATGGTAAATTATGTTGATTTTATTTTTTTTTTCTGACCAGAGACATGCTTCTGTTTAAATCAAATTTCATCTTTGTTACATTGTAATAATTCCTAAATAGGGAACATACTTTAAAAATCTCTCTACTGTTCAGCAATTATCTTAAATTCAGGGTTTATCAGTTTATATAAATTCCAAATGATTTTTGGATTCTTTTTATGCATCTAAAAGACAAAAATGTATATTCGTCCATTATAATTGAGACTTGTACATTATAATGAATCATGGGCACTATAACATTACGTATGGCATAAAAGAAATTATTTTGATTCAATTATTTGAACAGTTCTTAATCCATACAGTCAAAATGGAGGAAATATTTTTCTTAATAGGCATAAAGTAACAAAGACTCACCCAATCCATCAAAATTTTACCCTGTGAAGAAAAGAAACCTTGCTTTGATGAGTTGACATAGATACACCAAGGGTTTCTGACTAGTATAATGAGAATTTTATTTAAGAGTCATCAGATTGACCTGATATTGAGGTTAAAATAACCACATGACATCAAATTAATTTGTTTATACAAAGGGATAAAAGATTTTTCCATGTTTATTCTTTACCTAAATTAAATTGTGTCCAACTAATATATACATCATACAAAATACAAGATAGTCATCAAAGTTAAACAAAGGTAAATAAATGACCTTATGAAGTTTTGAGTCCAAAAGTCAAAGTGACTAGGACATCTGCAATATTTAATAGTTTGGTTAATAGTCATCAACCTTCATGGATATGTTAATTAAACGGGCTTCATCAATTTTGATTTTGAGGTTTAAAATCAGCACAATATCTGCTACACCACTATTGACCATAAATATTTAATCACCCCTATTGAATTTTTCAGGTTAAAGGTCAGTATGTTCCTGCTACAGTAAAAACTTCATTAGAAGGATATCAGAAGGATTTTTTTTAATTTGTAGGTAATCAGTTATAAAATCTCCCACTCTTTCTATAATATATCACTGAATGTGCTCCTTTATTTTAAAGAATTTTACAAGCAATTTATAAACTGTCATTGAATCTTTCAAAACATTAAATATATATTGAATCTTGAGATTCAGACTTTCAGACTTTCAATCTTTAACTCTTGATCGACTGAGCATTTTGATATTTATTTTGTAAGTCTTGCCATTATGTCATTACGATTAGTCTTTTGTAATTCAAACTTTTCATATTTGTAAAAACAAAAGTGTGAAAGTATAGTGTATGTGCAATCTTGTTTATGTTTATCTAGAATTGCTGGTGTTTAATTCAGTACTGTCAACTATAATTTGTGATGATCTACATTTCCAACTTTGAAACTGAAATTCAAGACAAATTGTCCGACCGATACATATTAAAAGTTTTTATTTCTTTGTTTTAGCATTGTTGTAACTTAATATACCATAGTATTTTTGGTAAAGACTTCACTTACTACATTTGACATAGTTTTAATTATGAGGTATTATTAACATTTTATCTTAAATATGTGAGAATCTGATGCACATACAATTTGATATTTTTATCTTTAGTATTGCTCCATGGTCACTTAAAATATTATTTTGTATAGACTCCACTTCATTTTAGTGAAAAAATATTAATGGTGTGACAAAGTCAGATCTTACATTTAATGATTTTTTTTCACATGTTCTAATATTTATGACTGGACAAAACCCAAATATAGAGGCCCTATATAGATTCTTCACCCATAAACATTTCATATTAAATTGAAGTGAGATGACAAACAAAGCCTTTATTAATAAATTTTAACATAAATTCTATTAAATTAGTTGGCATTCTCATGTAGCTAATGATAAATAAGGGAAACAAAATCAGTAAATTTTGTTAAAATGGTTAGCAAAGTATGGAAACAAAATGAAAATCAAATTTTATTCAATTTTATATTTTTTTCTTTAAATCTAAAATTCATGTAACCAGGGAATAATGTTAAACTCCCTCATTTTGGTGTTGGGTATATTATGGATAAACAATGCTAAAACAAAGAAATAAAAACTTTTAATATGTATCGGTCGGACAATTTGTCTTGAATTTCAGTTTCAAAGTTGGAAATGTAGATCATCACAAATTATAGTTGACAGTACTGAATTAAACACCAGCAATTCTAGATAAACATAAACAAGATTGCACATACACTATACTTTCACACTTTTGTTTTTACAAATATGAAAAGTTTGAATTACAAAAGACTAATCGTAATGACATAAAGGCAAGACTTACAAAATAAATATCAAAATGCTCAGTCGATCAAGAGTTAAAGATTGAAAGTCTGAAAGTCTGAATCTCAAGATTCAATATATATTTAATGTTTTGAAAGATTCAATGACAGTTTATGAATTGCTTGTAAAATTCTTTAAAATAAAGGAGCACATTCAGTGATATATTATAGAAAGAGTGGGAGATTTTATAACTGATTACCTACAAATTAAAAAAAAATCCTTCTGATATCCTTCTAATGAAGTTTTTACTGTAGCAGGAACATACTGACTTTAACCTGAAAAATTCAATAGGGGTGATTAAATATTTATGGTCAATAGTGGTATAGCAGAAATTGTGCTGCTTTTAAACCTCAAAATCAAAATTGATGAAGCCCGTTTAATTAACATATCCATAAAAGTTGATGACTATTAACCAAACTATTAAATATTGCAGATGTCCTAGTCACTTTGACTTTTGGACTCAAAACTTCATAAGGTCATTTATTTACCTTTGTTTAACTTTGATGATTATCTTGTATTTTGTATGATGTATATATTAGTAACTGTTGGACACAATTTAATTTAGGTAAAGAATAAACATGGAAAAATGTTTTATCCCTTTATATAAACAAATTAATTTGATGTCATGCAGTTATTTTAACCTCAATATTAGGTCAATCTGATGACTCTTAAATAAAATTCTCATTATACTAGTCAGAAACCCTTGGTGTATCTATGTCAACTCATCAAAGCAAGGTTTCTTTTCTTCACAGGGTAAAATTTTGATGGATTGGGTGAGTGTTTGTTACTTTATGCCTATTAAGAAAAATATTTCCTCCATTTTGACTGTATGGATTAAGAACTGTTCAAAAAATTGAATCAAAATAATTTCTTTTATGCCATACGTAATGTTATAGTGCCCATGATTCATTATAATGTACAAGTCTCAATTATAATGGACGAATATACATTTTTGTCTTTTAGATGCATAAAAAGAATCCAAAAATCATTTGGAATTTATATAAACTGATAAACCCTGAATTTAAGATAATTGCTGAACAGTAGAGAGATTTTTAAAGTATGTTCCCTATTTAGGAATTATTACAATGTAACAAAGATGAAATTTGATTTAAACAGAAGCATGTCTCTGGTCAGAAAAAAAAAAAATAAAATCAACATAATTTACCATTCCATATAAACGAAAAAGAAACCTCTTAGGAATTCAAAGATATTTTTGTGTACCAGGAATATATAATACCGAAAGTTTAGGAATTGAAATAATTTTTACAGTCATCATCTGAAGATGTATAAGTTTGGATTTACTTTTAAATTTATAAGCAAATGATATACTTCCATTTAATCTTTCAAACGTAAATACCTTCTATACATTTGAATGAAGATATAAAAATATATAGGAGTCTTTTCCATAACTATCCATTTATGAATGAAAGTATGCAAATCACTAGAGTTGCTGTACTGCACCACTTAATAGTCATATCCACAGTCTTGATCTTTTTTTTCCCTTGACCTTAGTACAAAACATAAATCATTCCAACCGCCCTTTATCTATGTAGTGATGATAAGATATTTATAGAAACCCAAGGTATAACATAGTAATAATCATATGAACACCCTTGACCATTGCGCATTTGATTTGCAATTCAATTCTTTCCTAAAAATTTGCATTTAATTTTTTTGAAGTCTATAAGCTATTACAAAATATTGAAGTCATGGCATTACAAGGCTCATATCAGTCATCGCAGCAACGGACTTTTATCCTATTCATTCTTCATTTATGTACTTATCATGTACAGTGTGAAGTTTGTAGGTTATTTATAAATTATTGTCAAAGTAGTCATTACTATAATCTCATGCTTTCACCTTGAGAAAAAGTCTTTTCTATATGTACAACAAATATATGTTGTATATATACAACCATTCTATATGTAGTAAGTATGAAGTCTATGGGATGATAAAAAGAATATTCGAGATATTATTAGATCAGAGATTATGGGACACTTGTATCTTGATGGGGAATATTATTGAGACCTATTTTGAAATCAAAATAGGAAATGATACATACACATGCACAAACAAAATGTATTTACAATTCCAGGTAAGTAATTATTACACCAAAGCTAGCTTCTGAATAGAATATATGTTTTATTTCTTGGTAGTTGTAGAAATAAGTTGGAAAAATAAAAGGATTAAATGTATAAAAGTCACGTATAACAACTGTCTTTAATTTAAACTGGACAAATTAAAAGTTATATTAAGATACTTTGAAGGCTGTGAGAATTAGTTTTTGAAGATCTGGTACTATCAGAATATCACATTTTCAATACTTTGATTAGACCTCAGTTTGATAAATGACTACAATTTATCCATCGTTGTGTCTGACAGTATGTGAAGGATATGAAAGGGAAGAGGATCTAGAAAGATGCACAATCCTGGGTCTTTTCTTTCTCATAGTGTGAACCACAATCCATGATCATAACGGTTAACCTAGTGGGGAATCATTTTTATTCATGTGTTTCTTGAAGCCATCATTCATGTCATTTTTTTTTCTTCTTTCAGTGTCCTAGGAGAGGATATATCTCTGCATTATCAGTCTCATTTTAATAAGCACTCCATTGATTCTAGATATAGACAAAAACAAGGTGTGACTTCCGTTGTTTACTATTCAAAACCATGGGTAACACCTTCAGCAAAGAAAAAGAGCAAAGGAATAAGTAAAATTCAGATTGGACAGAGATGTCTTGGAGAAAACGATGTGGATAGGGGTATAGCAATAAAGATAAAAACAGATGACACTATTGAGATCTTTTCTCATGAAGAATGTAACCAATTATGCCCAGAAAAGGGTAATCTTAATGATGTGAGAGACTACATTGAAAGACCTTTGACTGCAGAAGAAGCCAATGAAGAATATTACCATCTATTACCAACAAAGGGTAAGGATTACCTGGACTACCCTGAAAGACATTTGACTATAGAAGAATTCAGGTTTCTAGATGATAAGACAAAAGAAATGTCAGAAAAAAGATTGTCATAGACACAGAATTTTTTCCCCATAGAGAGGAAGAGACAAGGATTAATGTAGGAAGTCCAAACTGAACACTTGGAGACATTAAGACGCATTATGAAAAAGACTTTCCATTGTTTGTTCATTACAAAATTATGTATTCTGCCAAAATAATTCCCACTTCCAATTGCTTTGACTTTGACCTTGTGAAATTATATTTTTGTCAAGATTGGGATATACACTCTGATCATTCCTTTTGTGTTATATGTGTTGATGTTATCATGTTGTTAAATTTCAAAGGTTTGGCCAGGGTATTTGTGCTCAGACAAAGAGATAGGATTTAAGAAAACATATAAAATTTGGGGAGCATACACATTTATGATGTAAGGAGACATAACACTGGAATCAATAACTAAATTATTAACAGAAAGAAGAATAATTCATAGCAATGGTATTGAATAAAAGGGAGATCCTTATGATGTGAGAGACTACATTGAAACATCATTGACTGCAGACGAAGCCAATGAAGAATATTATCATTTATTACCAAAAGAGGTTAAGGATTACCTGGACTACCCTGAAAGACTTTTGACTAGAGAAAAGGTCAAGTTTCTAAATGATAAGACAAAAGAAATGTCAGAAAAAAGATTGTCATAAACACAGGATTGTAAGCCCACATAACCATTGGAGAAGATACAAACCTTAATGAAGCAAGTTCAAATGCAAACTGAACTCTTGGAAGACATTAGGGCTCATTATGAGAGCGAGTTTCCAGTATTTGTTTAAAACAAAATTATGTATTCTGCCAAAATAATTCCCATTTTTAATTTGCTGTGATTTAGACTTTTTTTCAAATTGACACTCTGATCATTCCTTTGTGTCAAATGTGAAATCTCTATGTTGTTTACTTCAAGAGATTTGACCAGGGTATTTGTGTTCAGACAAACAAAGAGATATAAACAATATATGAACAGATCTACACAATTATGATATACGGAGACACAACAATGGAATCAATCACTAGATTTTTAATAGTAAGAATTCATAGAAATGATATTGAAGGGTACCTTTTATGAATAAAGTGTCATTTTCTCCGAAGTATTTTTAAACGGGTGATTTTCCAAAGCAGTCCCCATGAACTCATAAGATTTTGGGCAGTAGAAACATCATCAAATTTCAATTCTATACAACGGGTCATCTTATATGAGATAAAAGGTTGCAACTTTTAGCCATAGTCATGACAGTCATTACGATTTATTAACTGTTCATCCTAGTGGGCCACATTACAGTTTAAACCTGTTACATTATGTCAGTATTAAGATATCAGATCCATAATAGCCTCAGATGCAATGAATTTGAATGCATAACAGATATGTGTTGGCTGAATACTCAATATATGTAGACATTATCTTCATGTTTTAGTCTCAATATGTAAGAGCAGAATGTGTGCTAATTTTTTACCTAGACCCGTCCTTGAAGAGTTATATCCCTTTGCTTTTAATCAATAAAATTCATTTTTTTTAAAAATCTGTCTGGTGAAAAAAATTAATCATTTTTCTATTCTTAATAATTATATGCATCTTTCCACTACAGCATTTTTGGATATTCATAATTTTTAAATTTTTATATAAAAAAAATATATTTATGTTTCCAATAGACCTCAATGCATACTTAATAAATTAGATACTGCTCGTTTAATTTTATTTTTGAAAATTTCTCCTGGTAAATCCTTTTCTACTCTAAACTGCTTTGAATAAGTTTCAGCGTATTTAATATAGGTTGGATTTTTCAGGTTACAAAATTATGTCCTTTTATGGATCGGATACATTAAATGGAAAAATTCAGAAATTCATCAGCATTCGGAACAAATATGGGTAGTGAAAACAAATTTAAATTGTATCTCATTGAAACTTTAGCTTCAAGTTTGTGTGTTTCTATGTTGGTTGATGAACTGTGTATTTCCACAGGAAAAGTATAGCCAGGCTTACCTTCATAAAGAATTGATTGTGGATGGTAAGAAACAAAACATATCTCCCATGACTGTAGAATAATACTATATTAAAACTATTTTGTTATATGACATATTTAAACAACATAATCAAAACAAAAAAAAAGTATGAGTATGCATGTTAACTATAGATAATAAAAAGGCACAATTAATTTGTAAATATCACTATATATTATTATCAGAGTAAATGTTTAAGCAGTTAATGACTGTTTTCTTAACAACATACAATTTTGTCAAATAGGGTTAACTCTTTGTATAGTGTGTAAAATATACAAGCATCGATTCTAACATTATATGGAAAGGCAAATTCATTACTTAGAAACAAAAGTGAAAATAAAACTATAAATTATTCTGACAGCAAAATTATTGCCGAATACACATTCTTAATATCACCGTTTAATATGTCAGAATATCCATGATAATCAAACCTTTGTCATTTTACTTCTAATGCAGCCCATTGTAGTATATATATTTTAAATGTAGATTTTTGAAATCATTGACTAAATAATTAAAAAAAAAAAATGGAAGGGGGACACATAGGAGTAAATGTACAGATATGTGATTCTGACATTTACTAACTTAACCTTGGCCCATTTCTGTTTCACCGGAATGTTTTGGTTTGAAAGCATAAAAAAATGAGTGACAAATAAAACAAGAAATTTTGCGTATTTCTTAAAAAAGATCTATCAAAGATAAGAAATAAAAAGGCATAGTGTGTTCTGAATGAGCAATATGAAGTGACTGTGGTAAAAGGTAGAAATATATAAAACAACTGAAAATGTCACTTTATTTAGTGTAAAAGCGTTGGTTTTAAAAGAAATGCTTTGTGGTTCTTTTTAAGAACATTCAGAATGTTGATTCAACAAAAGGAATTTAAAGATTTATTCAGCATAACTTCTTATTTCCAAGCAAAAGGACTTGACATTCTGAGGGTCCCTTAGTATATTTAAGGCTAAATATCGCTGGCTGTGCTAATATACATCACCTCACATTAATCACAGGTATCATACCTATAAAATCATATTAGTTTAATGCAAAGATGACCTTTATAGGAAATGTAATAAAAATATGTCAAACTTACCAGATATCCTGACTTTTACAAAGACAAAAAGCATCAACCATAAAATTAATCCAGAGAAAGAATATTTCTGCTCATCCTGGATTCATTCTTGAAAGAAGATTGTTGAAAATCAATTTTGGTATTCAAATCCATACCGCTTGAGCACTTATACGCATAATGTCATTTTGAATGTTTTAGCCAAAAATAGATGATTCCTGTAGCTAACTATGCAATATCTTAAAAGTTGCTATATATTCAATACCAGATTAACTCTTTAACTTTCGGTTACTTGACAATTGTGTTTTACATGGTCTGCCAGGCTGCAAAATAGAGACAGGGCAGAACATATACCCATATAGATTCTCCTTCCGATTTTCTCATAAAGGCTTAAAATAGATACAGATTGACTCCAATGTAGGAAATAAACAAAACAAAATGATTATAATTCCTTATTTCAATGTGTAACACAAGGAGATTTAAGTGTCCGCAAAGAAAATGATCTCTGTTATAAATGCAGAAAAATTTTGACATTGGGCTAATGATTGTGACCAAGACAAGGAAAAACTGTCAGAGAAGAAACTACCAAAGCCACAGGGCAAAAATAAAAAAAGTAGGAGAAAAAATACAGTGACTAGGAGAACAAAGAAAACCAAATCTGATTCCAGTGGAACAGCATAAGAAAAGAAAACAGACGGGAGAGGCTAAGAAGTCCCTGAAACTTCAGAAGAAGTATTTACTTTGTTAGTGTTGTTTTTTCAAGATACTGTTTTTTTTGCTGGCTGTTTGCTCTGGCTCTCTGTAAACTCTGTAAAACACGAGTGTTTTTTTTATTACTACGGAGTGTTATTTCTCATGCCAACTGTATGAAAATTATAGTAATTTGTCTTAATAAAAAAAGAATTCAAACTTAAAAACTTTGTTTTTCTTTTTTAAAATTCAAATGCCGATCAGCTATGTTTTGCTTGTGTCAAAATAAGCAGCCAGAGAGGCGAGGAAGGACTAGGATGACGTCACAATCAAGATTTGAATGACGCTGCCAATCTAGGCATTTCATAGGTATACGTTCTGGATCATTCTAATGTTATGACGTCACAATGCACCAATTATCTGCATCGGCACAAGTTTTGGATTCTTCTCGATCATTGTAAATGTTACTTATTTTTAAACATCGGATACTTAATTAAAACTCGTTCGGTTCAAAACTGGATTTAACCAGATCTTACTGCATATATACTGCACGTGCTCTCAATGCTGAAAAAGTTATGAATCCTTCTCGATCATACTGTATATGCACGTTCTGACTTAGAAGTTTTATTAGGGTCAAGACCAAGTAAATGAAGGATGCCTACAGATTTATCAAATTTAAAAATAATTTCCTTTATTGATGCTTTACAAGTTTAACTTGGTCAAATGGGGTGTTTCGGGGCATAAATTGAAGGTAAACAACATGAAAAACTGCATTTAAACTGACATTTTCAATGAATAATTAAGAAAAACAGTCATGAATATAGGAGGTTTTTTTTCATATTCGCCATAGGAAAAGCATCCAGATTGCCTACAGTCTCTCAGGAAACGGTAATTAGTATGTCCATGGCCTCTTCTTTAAATCAATTTAAATTTAATATAGGTATCCGGTTTACTTTTCATATGATGTCAAATTGAATGTCTTGGAAATACCTTATTTTCTACATAATTCTGCTAAAGATATAAAGTACGGGAAAAAGAAAGTTGAAATTGATTATGGCGTTATGGACCTAGCACCAAGAAATTAGCCTAAAGTTATTTACTAGATCTTGACCTTCAGAATATGCTGACTCTGGAAAAAAAAGTGCACTCATTTGACCCCCCCCCCCATCCAGACCCCGTATAGATATAGATTGACGTCTATGTAGGGAAAACTAAACAATATAAGTCTTATGCTTTATTTCACTGAGTAACACAAGTAGGTTTTAGTGTGTTAAATATCACTGACAATAGTAGCTGGATTTTTTTCCCTGGTTTTATGCCTGATCTCAGATATCAGGTTTCTCAAAATCTTAGGAGCTATCATGATGTCACAATGCTCAGGTAGCTGTGATTAGAATTGCTACCAAGTTTATGACGTCACAATAGGCAATGGACATTAACCAATCAGAATCCAGCATTTTCTACCTCATTTGCCTAAAAAGTGCACTCATTTGACCCCCCCATCCAGGGGCTCTATACTACTGTGGTTTATATTTACTCTCTATATGACAAGGGATGGGGATCCTACTCTGAGAAAGTGAGAATTTCAAGTAGTAATTTGGTTCTGGTGTGTGAATTCCTCTTGGAGGGAAATTCTGCTCTAGAGTACGATTCCCTGTGGGGCAGTTGGGGGTTGGCTATGGGGGAAATGCAACTCTACAACAAGTGTCTACTTTCTGAAATAATTTTTTAACAATTATGACGAGGGTGCTCGAGCCCGCCCTTACAGTACAGTATACATATCTCAAGTAATCAGATGATTTGCCAAAAAGTTAATTGGTCTAAAGTACCCTATTTGCAGCAGTCGCAACTGAAATGTCCTGTAAATTTTCTTTTATAATTTAAGCAACGGTTGTGGAAACATATTTAACTCCTGTTTTTTTTTTTTATGTTAATTTAGTTCATTTGTATATTTCTTATAAAAAATAAAATTATTTGACTTTAGTTTTTTAAACATTTTGTGCCATTAAAAATACTGCACAGGTATAATACTTTCGGATCATCGGTTTTCTGCGTAAAACAAAAAATGAATAATTGTCTTTGCTTTGAAAGATTTTTCAGTTAATGTTTTTTTTTTTTTTTAAATAAAAGTACCTGATCAAAGATGCGATGTAATGTAAATATTTTAAAGAAGTCGCCGTCGACTGTAATGAAGCGTATACGTAAATGTATTGATTTGATTTTAAAGTGTTTATCGATTATATTCAATAGCTGACCATTATCAAAAGGACAATATAAATTTTTCTTTTCATTTTGAAATTGGTCATTTTTTGGAGTGGTATTATCAGCACCCCCTTCTGACCTTGTGTTATGTTTTTTATAGTTGTAAGTATGTCAAATGACAATATTTTTTTCTTGTTCAATACTCTAATTCTGAGGAAAAAAAATGGAAAATCATAAATTACATGTAAAACAAGT
>NW_026924446.1:0-23662 GCF_032062105.1 Saccostrea cuccullata
GAATTTTTATTTATTTTTTTTAAATATTATTTTATCGACGTAGCAGTCGGAGAATTAGTACGTCATATAGTACTTGTCAGCCGGAATAGCTCAGTTGGGAGAGCGTTAGACTGAAGATCTAAAGGCCCCCGGTTCAATCCCGGGTTCCGGCACGGAACACTCCGGCGGCTGACAGCCAACTTTTTTTTTCAATTGTGAATCTTTTTTCTTTCTTTTTATTTTTGAAGGAAAATACAGAAAATATTATCAATCGTCTGATGTCTTCTTTTTATTTCATATGTAAAATAAATCCTGCATTTATATTTCACGTCATCTTTTATAGTAATCAATAATTTGTTCCTTTTTCTTTGTCTATTATGTGAGGAAAAACAAAAATACGAAAAGCTCGAGACAAATTCCGACAGGGCGGTATTAAGTTTCTAGTTACCCTACTGCGCATGTATCTTATAAATATGCATGAAGAAAGCTGCTGCGGTACCAAATGGCAATGTAATGGGTCGTCCAATCAGCTTTTATTATCGTGTCAGCAGATCGTCATCTGATGGGATTGGATCAGACTCACTAGCAAATGAAAAGCGAGCATTTAATTAACTTAACCTTCGTGAGGCCAGTGGCCACTAACATATGGGATAACATTTACGGTTAAAAAACACGAATAATGCATATCATAGTAGTCGGAACAGGGAACAGGGGGTTAGCCCACTTTTTTCGCAAAGATAGACATCAAAAGACATTGAACAATGGGGCATAGGTGTAGGTTCCCATCCAACTTTCAACAGACACGTTAAAGTATAAGTCAACAAGAGGCCCAGGGGCCACAGCGCTCACCTGAGCACATCAGGCTTGAATTTACTCCCCCCCCCCCCGGCGTTCATTATTTTTCATTATTTGAACAAACTAGAATCTACACTACCTGAGGATGATTCCATATAAATATCGCTAATCATAGCTTTGAAGTACTTGAAAAGAAGATTTTAAAAGGTTTCCCTATATATCCCTATGTAAAACTTGAGTCGGCCATTTTGGCCCCACCCTTGCCCCGGGGGGGGCATGATTTGAACAAACTTGAATCTACACTACCTGAGGATGATTCCACATGAGTTTCATCTTTCCTGGCCCAGCGGTTCTGGAGAAGAAGATTTTTTAAAAATGCCATTAATTTTTAACAAATTCATGATTATCTCCCCTTGGAAAAGGGCGTGGCCCTTCATTTGAACAAACTTGAATCCCCTTCACCTAAGGATACTTTGTGCCAAGTTTGGTTGAAATTGGCCCTGTGGTTCTTGAGAAGAAGATGAAAATGTGAAAAGTTTACAACGACAACGACAACGACTACGACGACAACGACAACAACAACGACAGACAACGGACAAATTTTGATCAGAAAAGCTCACTTGAGCCTTTCGGCTCAGGTGAGCTAAAAACTGGTAAAATGAATGCATTTGAATCTTTATACCTCCCCTCCCCCCAACCGAAATAGGATTTTCGTGTTTGGAAAGTGCATTATTTTCCTTTCATTCTTCTTTTTTTTGCTTGTCAAGATTTTTGTAGGTTTCAATTTTTTTTCTTCCTCTTACCCCCTCCACCATCGTCGCAAACCACGGCCAAAATGTACTATCCTCTCCCATTCTGGAGAGAGCTTTATGCGGACTCCGGACCGTGGCTTGAGACGATGCCCCTCCCCCAACTTTCAATATGCTTCCGACGCCAATGACTATTGTTGTAAATGTTTTTTTAAAACCTTTTATAATTTGCAATTAGATTATTTGGCGTATCATAATGATTGGCAAAAAGGAATGACATATGTACACTCACATTACCTGCAAATGCCTCTACCATTATTGATATAGTATCTCTAAAGCTGACCTCTACCATCAATAAAACATTGGCGGATTTATTGAGGGAACAGGCCCCCCTTTTGTGTCCAAAATGTAAATAAGATATAATTTTCTGGGAATGTGGCTGTAGGCCCCTACCCCGACTTTTGTTTTGGATCCGCCATTGTAAAAAGCATATGTTTAACAACAAGATAATTATCAGAGTATCGGAGTGATATCAGGAATTTAGAAAACTAGATAAAATCGTGCACAAGTGCGGGGAAATTGATTTTTTACGAGTAATAAAAAAATTCCAAAATGTCATCTTCGCTAGCCAGGGGTTTTCAGTACGCAGCAGGTTTATGGGAAGCGCTGCGGATCGAAATCCCCTGGCTAGCAAAGATGCCAAAAGGTATCTTTTCATTTTCTATTGGCATTTAAATATATAGGCTTAAAGCATATAACTAAATACTTCAAAATTCCACTGTTACAATGTAGTTTTGGAACAGGAAAAGATAATTATAATATATATACAACCCAATTCAAATTAGATGTTCAAAATCTGCTACCGCTAATTTTGATTAGGACCCCCCCCCCCCAAAAAAAAAAAAGCAGCAACATTTTTTCTCTAAGCTTTTGTTTATCCGGTATCGACACACTCTTCTTTTTTTTCCACTTTTTGAGTTCTAATATTTTTATTACTTTATATTTTAAATAATCACGAGAAGTTTAAGAGAGGTGAGGCGGGTGACGAGAAAAGAGTTGCAAGCCTTGAAAACTACGAGTATATGTCATATTTTAAAAACAACTTATAGAGACAAAAGGTTTACATTACAAAATATAATAATTTATCCTATGTTTACCCCTTTATCCCGTGGATATTACCCATTGGATAAATTTTTTCATATCCCACACTTAAGTGCAGTTATGACGCCACAATGGTTTTTGCGTTAGCGTGATGAAGTAAAATAAAGTGGAGTGCTATATAAAACAGTGTATAACATCGGTTGTGAAGCATTAAACATGGGATAAAAAGAATCTCCCATGATTTGTAGTTGGATATGATTTTTATCCAACTTGTTGTGTGTTTTTATCCCCTCGCCAAGGCTCGGGGTTAAAAATCACACAACTCATTGGATAAAAATCATATCAAACTACAAATCATGGGAGATCCTATATGTATTTAAGTATACAGTACAGCCCAAGGGCCTGTGATTTTGTATTTAATCAAGTGAACAAAGAAAATGTGTTATGTTAATATCTGACGAAAAATCTTTTTATAAGTACATTAATTTTGTATAACTTTAATTTATAAAACCCTGCTGACTTTGTAATCAATATTTACACATGGATATATATAGAAGCTAAAATGGGATAATTTTAAAAAGAAAATGCCTACAGAATATTTCTATTAACCTAGTTAAACAAATTTAAATTTAAATATTATTTTTTTTAATACTATCGACGCAGCACTTGGAGAATTAGTACATTTGTAAGTACTCGTCAGCCGGAATAGCTCAGTTGGGAGAGCGTTAGACTGAAGATCTAAAGGCCCCCGGTTCAATCCCGGGTTCCGGCACGGAACACTCCGGCGGCTGACAGCCAACTTTTTTTTTTTCATTCAGTTGTTAATCTTTTTTCTTTCTTTTTTTTAAGGGAAAATAGTAGAACCTCTGTTCTTTTCTTTTTACTTTATTTGTGAAATAAATCCTGCACTTACAAATTTATCGCGTCATCTTTTACAATAACCAATAATTTGTTGTTTTATTCTCTCTATTATGTGGAGAAAAACAAAAAATACGCAAAGCCCGAGACAAATTCCGACAGGGCGGTATTAAGTTTCTAGTTACCCTACTGCGCATGTATCTTATAAATATGCATGAAGGAAGCTGCTGCGGTGCCAAATGGCAATGTAATGGGTCGTCCAATCAACTTCTATCATAGTGTCAGCAGGTCGTCATCTGATGGGATTGGATCAGACTCTCTAGCAAATGAAAAGGGAGAATATTACAACCTTCGTGAGGCCAGTGACTACTACATGTAGCATGTGAAGCTGAATCATGGGATAACTTTTACGCTTAAAACACGATTTTATACGCATTTTGCATCTCTCTCTCTCTCTCTCTCTCTCTCTCTCTCTCTCTCTCTCTCTCTCTCTCTCTCTCTCTCTCTCTCCTTTAGACTCATACTATGAAATGAAATATTCTTTCTTTGTACTATCTATTACGGAATTCTGACTAATATGATAAATGTATTTGGTCTGCATAAAGATAACGCTATATTATTTTGGTATAGTTTCATAATGACTGGCAAGATAAACGTACACTCTATTATTGCAAATGCATTTACCTTCCCCAATATCTCTAAAACTACTGTAAATAAAGCACTGGCGGATTTAGAGAGGGAGGTAGGGGGCCTGGGCCTCCCTTTTTGTACATTAGATATAACAAATCAATTTTTTGTATGGCTGTGGACCCCTACCCAAACCCCAAAACTGATACCCCACCCCCATCCTTTCAAGATTCCCTGATCCACTTCTATAAAAACTAAAGCATATGAATAACAAGAAGATAACAGTTGTAATTTCAGCCATGAAATTTAGAAAAATTCTTTTAAAAAAGGTATATATCAGCTTCATTCGTACTTTCACTTATAACGCCAAAAGTTTATATAAGTTTATAAATTGTATAACTGGGGAATTTTTTGTTTTGTGGTGTGAGTAAAATTTAGAACTAGGACTGTGACTTTATTATAAACGACAACTCAGAGGTTAGTATGCTAATAACATACCAGTCTTGTTATCTTTCTTCGTTTACATGAAGAGCTCTCAATTCTCAAGTCTTTTTACATTCATTGCTCAAATAGATTACATAAATGCATTCATTGTCTAGAATTAAAATACATGTACATATTGAGATTTTCAAGAGACACACTGGTCATGGGAATATTCCTGTCCTTTTGCCCTTCAGACCAAAGGACGTAAAAATAAGTATTATTTGTTTTTTCTTCATCAATATATCGCCTTTTAAGTTTATAGATTAAATAAATATATTTTGATATTGATTTAAACTATGTATATAGCTTCAAATATTTTTATAATTATATCAGGTCCATGATTAGGCCTACCACGAAGCAATAAATCATATTCAATTCAGTGATATGACCGCAATTTACAATTTCAATATATGAAAACAAACATGTCTATTTTTGCTGCACATTCGGTTTTCAAAAAAAAGAACCTATAAAAGATTTCAACAGTAGCATATTTAAGCAATTATTATATAATTATAATTATTATTATTTATGTCGCCATATACATGTGCATATGGGCGAGGTGTTTGTTTCTTTTAATGCGGAAATTAACTAAGGTCGTCTGAGTGTATTACTTTAAAAAGCGTGTAAATTCTAAATACTATGTAAATGAAGTGCAGAATCATCAGCAGGTTCTGCCATGAAGTCCAATGGCTAATAAACAAAAAATAAGCGGAAAATTTATGTTCATAATAATTGACAATTTTACATTTAGTTGTATACAACCAGAAACACCTACTGGTAGAGATGTGTGTCCGCCCGCCTTTTATCCTGGATTTATGTTAAAGACTGTATCTGTTTCGCGGGGATCGGAAAGCAGAACTTTAGGATACTCTTTGGAAGTAAAATAAACAATTCTGGAATTTCAAAGTAGTATACAATATACATACAACATATCTTTCAATTTGTCTGACATATATTCAGAAAATATTGAAGAGATAATTTTTTTTGTATGTTTGTATTCTTTGTTTATTGTTCCTCCGAAAAATTTTACTCAAATCGATATGCCAACACTTGCTATAATTGAGGGCTGCAAAATTAGACCTACATGTATATACATTGTACTATGTAATTACATAATTATATGGTCTTCCAAAGGATAGTTTTCGTGCCAGCACTCGGGCGAGTTGCGTGTCTTTTCTTACTGAAACTATTGTTTTGCTCTCTAAATCTCATGTTCTTTAAAAAGTCTGAATCAATTATTATGTAATAAAGGCGAGAGAGATTCATGCGTTCCACAAAAGTCAATTTTAAGGAAACACCTATGACACTTGCCATATATCAGCTGAAAAATGAGTGGGTTATGGCCTGTTTTAAAAAGCTTTTTTTGTTCCAGCATTGAGCTGTATTTCCTTTTTAAGCCAGGTTCCATATAAATAGTTTAAATTTGGTGACGGAAACCCCATAACTACTGACTTTAATGACTTTTTTCAGACTGCAATCTTATAAATGCCAGGTTGAAACGCTGAGTCCTGAATTTCCGAAAGCAAATCGTGTTATTATATATATAATATCATAATGAATTTCCCCTAGCATATCAGCCTCCCTCAATGCATAGATCCTTAGGTATCAATTTTGGTTGTAGGCGCAGCTGAAGGTTGGGGATCGACAAGGAGGAAAAACAATACAATACTCACCCCCTCCCTCTAGAGAGAGAGAGAGAAAAAAAAATGCAGGCCAAATTACAGAACAATGTCATATTTGGGACAACGTAAATTTTTCGTCTTCTAGTATGGTATATTACTAGCAGGTAGAGAGGTTTCCGGATTCTGTGGTCCTGTTGTTTACAATTGATTTTTGTTTTAGTATTATTCAATACGCTACAACAAATCCGTCCTTATTTTTGAAAAGTCTATTCTCTATTTTATTTTGACTTATTTCTTTACTGGAATTGAGACTTATATTAAATTTCCAACAATATACCCTCCATGATACATATAGTTTATTTAACTTTCTCATATATTGTATAAAACCTGACCCTCCATAATACTTGTCAGTTCGAGCATTGTAATATGAGATTTCCTTATATTTATAGCAGAAACAGTATCAGTGTTCTATATTTATTACAATTTATAAATTGATTTTTCTTTAAAAATCTTTAAATTATCATTTTTCAGTAATTTTCTTTAAAAGAAATGTTTAAAAAAATCATACAGATTTAAATTCTGTATAATAAGAATTTCAGTTATTTTCATTGTTAAATAGTGTTAATAATAATTAGGTAAATTATACTCTGAACGGAATGTATTATCGTGTATTTGACAAAATAATGGTGACAGTATATCTTTAAATATGTATATTTATTTGGTCTCTTTCCATCCGATTACCATCAAAACTTGAAGGTCTTAAAATACATACAGCAATATATTAGAATAAAGTATTAAACGCACCATACTAAGGACTTACTGTGAAATCACAAATTTTCTTGGGGGGGGTTAATTTTCGTTGATTTCGAGGTATGAAGAGACCTACGAATTCATGTCCACCACGAAATGTAAAATGTGAGATACATAACTACTCAACAATTCTATATCCACGAAATCAATTCCCCACGAACCAAGAGTTTTTCCTCAAACCACGAAAATTTGCCCCCACGAAAATATGTGATTTTACAGTAATATATCTTCTTTTTTTACAAAAGAAAACTTCATAATTTTGATGGATAGCCTTTCTTGTAGGTTTTGGGGGCAATAGCATCAGTCCGAAAAATACTGATTTTTCAGTAAGAAAATGATTGAATTTATTTTAATTATTTGGTAATTGACATTGTTCATTATTTAAAATATTAGTTGACTTTGACAGTTTGGGTATGACTAGTATTCATATATTACTCTAGAGCTTAGTTTCAAATGTAAAATTTTAAGCGCTTCTAAAGTGTCTGTTGAACGTTGAACATGAGTGTTTGTAATTTACTTTCACAAAACGCTACTACTCCTTCTATAGTTTTCATTGAAGAAGATTTTGCTGAATACATACATGTAATATAGCTTATCTTTGTTATATGGTGATGTCTTTGGGAATCCTGATCTAGATATAATTTTTCGGGAAGGAGGTGGGGGGGGGGGGAGTTAAAAAGAGATTTTAGCCTTCATGTCTAGAAAACCGGAACATGCACATGCCTATGTTTGCATTTCAGAGAATTACATACTAAGTAGGTTTTGAACTTATTTATGTCCTTTTCTTCTCCTGAGAAAGTCAAAAAGGTAAAAGTCATAAATTTTTATCAAGTTGAACGTTAAACAGCCCATTTCGTTGCCTGAATTAAACTTGATTATTTAGTGCACACAAACAATTTATTTTTAATATATCCTAATTATTGTGGCTGTACGCACTTGAATTTAAATTAATTCTGGAATTTATGTGGTCAGTCATATGGATTCCGTCAATTTCTATTCTTGTCTGAACCGCCTTAGACCTCTTCTGACTAAAATTATTAAAATAAGGTCAATAAAATAACCTGAACAGATTGATAAAAATACATTGCATTCTATTTGTGTCTTTTTATTGTTCTGAATCATAATCAAACGTTGCATATCACTGATCCCGCTATGAGATTTTGACTTATTAAAAGGAGGAAATTTAAAAATCTATAAAGAGAACTAACTGCATTTATAATTGCGGTTAGGAAAAGATAAAAAGCATTAGAGGTGCAGTTCAAAGGAGATGGTGAATATTCCGTTGACATTGGATCATAAATTCAAAGTCTGGATTTTGCATTACTGAGCACATTTCTATGTTTTTGAAAATATTTTATTGAACAAATCAAAAAGGACTGGAAACATTTCTATCTCTCGATTTCATACATAATTTATTTATTTTAGTTTTTCAGGTTGTACTTATTTCTTTTTCTGAAAATGAAATGCAATATTCTATACGAATGATGAAGGATCAAGTACGTACTCACAGTGTATATATTCCTTTTGAAGGAAATTATCGACAAGTGTAAAAGTCGCACGTTTTGAAGGCGACGATTTTGCACACAAAATTTATTTATAAAACTATGCAATTTTTTTTCTAGAAGCAGAAATTGCAATTTTCTGCGCAAATCCTTTTTTTTTTGCGGGGAGGGGGGGGGACTATAATATTAATCCAGTTTGGAAATTTAGTGAAAATTTGTTGGCTTATACAAAGACGTATTGATTTATACCAGTATAGTGATTGAAATTTAATTTTTTTCTCTCTCCGATATATTTACTTCATCCCTCTCAAAAATTGTTTTTAAGTTTCAGAGAAAATGAAAAATATTAAAACTTTAATCCAGAAAAATAATTATATTCAGAGTGAAATATTAGAAAGCACAACCCCTTCATAAGTATCGTCATTCCGCGCTAAGTTTTGTGTACAGAGTTTAGCAAATTGATCACACCCGTGAAACGTACACAGTTTTTGTAAACAGGGCACGATATTATGTTATTGTTGATGTTTACGATTCATCGGGAGCGTTCAATTGTTAAAGTATGCTCAACACAACTGCACGGACTGACAATATACTGTGTATGTTTTGCCTTTCGAACATTTCTACTCTGAATTTTCTGGATTAAAGTTTTAATATTTTTCATTTATACACGAGATTGTACGATGGTATATTTAGGACACGCAATTATTTTTTTTTTTAAATACCAAAAAAAAATTATCTTGTGAAAACGACATAATTTTCTTGTGAAAACGAGATATTATCTTGTGTAAACGACTTATTATCTTGTGAAAACGAGATATGATCTTGTGAAAACGAGAAATGATCTTGTAAAAACGACATAATATCTTGTGAAAACCACTTATTATCTTGTGAAAACGAGATAATATCTTGTGAAAACGAGATATTATCTTGTGAAAACGAGATATTATCTTGTGAAAACGACATATTATCTTGTGAAGACGACTTATTATCTGGTGAAAACGAGATATTATCTTGTGAAAACGACATAATATCTTGTGAAAACGACACATTATCTGGTGAAAACGAGATATTATCTTGTGAAGACAACATATTATCTTGTGAAAACGAGATATTATCTTGTGAAAACGACATAATATCTTGTGAAAACAAGATATTATCTTGTGAAAACGACTTATTATCTTGTGAAAACGACATAATATCTTGTGAAAACGACATAATATCTTGTGAAAACGAGATATTATCTTGTGAAAACGAGATATTATCTTGTGAAAACGAGATAATATCTTGTGAAAACGAGAAATTATCTTGTGAAAACGATATATTATCTTGTAAAGATAATATCTCGTGTATAACGAGATATTATCTTGTGAAGATAATATCTCGTTTTCACAAGATAATATCTCGTTTTCACAAGATATTATCTCGTTTTCACAAGATAATATATCGTTTTACAAGATAATATATCGTTTTCACAAGATAATATCTCGTTTTCACAAGATAATATATCGTTTTCACAAGATATTATGTCGTTTTCACAAGATATTATGTCTTTTTGCAAGACATTATCTCGTTCTTACAAGATATTATGTCGTTTTCACAAGATAATATCTCGTTTTCACAAGATATTATGTCGTTTTCACAAGATATTATGTCGTTTTCACAAGATAATATCTCGTTTTCACAAGATATTATGTCGTTTTCACAAGATAATTTCTCGTTTTCACAAGATAATATGTCGTTTTCACAAGATATATATAATATCTCGTTTTCACAAGATATTATCTCGTCTTCACAAGATATTATGTCGTTTTCACAAGATAATATCTCGTTTTCACAAGATAATATCTCGTTTTCACAAGATATTATGTCGTTTTCACAAGATAATATCTCGTTTTCACAAGATAATCTCTCGTTTTCACAAGATAATAAGTCGTTTTCACAAGATAATAAGTCGTTTTCACAAGATAATAAGTCGTTTTCACAAGATAATTTCTCGTCTTCACAAGATAATTATGTCGTTTTCACAAGATAATTTTTTTTTCTGGTAATTGAAAAAAAAATGATTGCGTGTTCTAAATATACCTTCGTAAGATTGCCACTTTTCCTAAGTATTAAGAATAAAATTAAAATTTGTGAAAGTGCAAGGATGTGTCAATCAAACCCGTCAAAAATTGAAGTTTTAATAACTTTTAGATGAAATAAGATTTTTAATAAATTTTTGTGTGAAATGCTATTAAAATATATAAGTCGTACTATCATACAGAGAATATTAACTTCAAATCTTTAAGCTTTATAACATTTAATGCCGAGGTGGCAGCCTTCTCTCTAAAAGCACGAATATTTCAGAAATTCTTTGTGTTAAATTGTTAATTTTATCAGTAAATTTAACGTCAGTTCATGTTTTCATACAATATGAATGGAAATTAGTCAGCGTTTTTCTATGTTTTCCTTAATATTTTCCTGTTTAAAACATTGTTAAAGAATTTGTTAATTGAAACGTGAAATAGTATTAACTGTCATAAGATGATATAAAAGGGGAATTAGCTCAAGTGGTAGAGCGCTCGCTTAGCATGTGAGAGGTACCGGGATCGATACCCGGATTCTCCATAATTTTGCTACCAAAGATATTTAGTATTTACTAATCAAATTCATTTCAGAGATTATATTAGAAATAGCCATATTTTGTGCCTGCTTTTTATTTTTTGGTGTATTCTGATTTTAATAACTATTTGCGCCAAGTTTTCATACAATCATCATGAAAGTTTTAGATCTATTCTGTGGGTCATTTGATGAATCATTGTTACATTTACCGAGAGCCATTGAATAGCAAAATTATCTGTCAACAGGTTATTTTATTTACTTTTTTTTTTAAATCCGTTTCCATGATTTAACGGAAAAGGGAAATAAAGAACAGTCAACAGTTCTTTATAAAATTTTAACAATACATTCTGAACACTCAATGCAAACAACTTGAATATCAGTGGCAAATAATGTACAGTATTGGAAAACAATGGATATTATATAACTATTTCTCGAGTTCTTATATTGGCAAGAGTTGTTTTAGAGTGCCTATGTCATTTAATCGACCAGCACAGAACTTAAAAAATAAATAATATAGATAAACGAGACTGTTGATATCCTTTTTTGTTATATGTTTGTCAATAGCTTTGAAAGTTTAAAAAATCGTTCGCAAGTAAAGGACGCTCTTTATTTCATTTATAACAACTGGGATACAGAAACCCCATATGCATGGTATACTGCTACATATAGGTAAGATAAGTTGATGATAGAAGAGTCGAAATTTTATCATTAAATCATTACGTTTATCAAAAGTTTTGTTGTTAGTTGACCATTATGAACTTTTTATAGTGAAATATCCAAATATGAAACAGATGTGTAAAACTCTGCAGTATTATTTTATTTCCAAGTTTACTGGTATATATCGAGTCGACTTATGAATTGAAGTAATTATTATAAACTGATATACGACGCCAATGCATCTGAGTGAAGAGATGAAAGTCAAAGCAAGGTTAATGTTTTCTTCTTCTCATGTTAAAGTTTTGAAATAAATTTTGCTTCGTATGAATACAAAAAATAGATTTGCCGATAACGGGGCGTAATTGATACCCTACAAATTTTTGGAAGATTTAAAAATACTTTCAAAGAACCTTCTCTTAATTTCAGATTCCCTTTATGCAAACAAACAATAGATATGTTGTTTTGCTGGCTGGTTTTGGCGCTCCTGGCCGCTGTGATCAATTTGATGCCCCATCCGTTATCAGGCTCGTATATTAAATATTTTATAAGATACGATATGTATCCATCAAAACTATATTTTACAATATGTACAAGAAGCACAGAATGTTGATGTCCATCAACGTAACAGTTCAAGTCGTTTCAAAAGGGCATTTTTTAGAAATGAATTTTTTACATATTGATTTTTTTTCAATTTGTTAAATCTTATCCAAAAAAATGCTTGAAAATTGGTAATTTGCTTTTTTTCTCTCGATTCTGTGCATTGTGTAATGAAAACCAAAGTCTGTCTCCTTGGAAATATCTTTTTACATACATACACTGTATCTAAACTAGCAATATAAAACGCAGCCAACCGAACTCTAAGTCGATTTGACAACATAAAATATAGATCAGAATTTTGTTGTCAGAAAAAAATGACTTGTAAAACATGATATTTCTTATGTGATTTGACGTGAAAACTTTGTTTACAGAAAAAAAGATGAATTCTTACTCTGAAATATTTGTACAGAGAATTAAAAAATGACATGAAGTAGTAATAGTTTTTATTGATGGACGAGAGAGTAAAATGTAAAATGATTTCAAGGATATTAATTGGTTTAAACTATTAAGTATTAGTAATATAAATAATGATTATAATAAATTTTCATTTCAATGAAATTTATGGTCAAAAGAGGTTACAAAGACTGGCACTGACTTCTCATTTAAATGATGATGTAATTAATCACAAATAATGATGATCAAGACGGAATAAAAATATTGATGTTCCCTAAGATAAAAATAATGATGCTCCCTAATGCTGTAATATATAAAATTACAAATAAATATATATGTCCTTATTCACATAAAGGTCACGTACGAACTCTTGTTCGAATATGATGTAAAGTATAATTTATTATACTCATAAATAATAATAATTCATTAATTTTATTACTGTATGATTTTGAAGTCTAGAATGGGCCAAACGGTGTTATAAGAGTTTTTTTTATAAGTTGTCTTAGACAATGATTTACCTAGAAAAGGGTTTCTATGCTGAGTTTCTTTGTTGTCATTTGAAATACTTAGAGAAAAACAGTTCAAATTTTTGACACTGCTTAGAATTTATGTCGGAAGAAAAAATGCATTTTGACAACCCTATCTTGTTTTTTTTTTTTTGTTTTTTTGTTTTTTTTTTTTTTTTTTTTTTGAGAAAAAAAAAACTTGAAAGTAATTCAAAACCAACAATACGAAATCTAGTTATCATAGTGGATATTATATGTATTTTATATACTTATATCCAGTATATTCCAATATACACTGTAAAAAAATAACTAGTTAATGTCACGAAGAAAACTAGTAGATTTACTGTCCATACAATCACTAACTTAATAGTAGTTTTACCAGATATTGGTATATTTATACTAGATAAGATTAGTAAATTTAGAATTGATGAGTAACTTTCACTAGTATCTAAGTATCTATACGACCCCCGCTCCACAACTCACTATCTTAACCAGTAAACTGAAAGTTTACTAATCACGACCAATGCTTTACGAAACACACTTGTCAAATTCACTAGGTTTCTCTTTCAGTGTATAACTTAACCCTATAATATCTTAAATTCATCTTCTTTCAGGTTTGGCTCATCTTATCTTCCACGTTCTTAGCATTCTCAATTATGAAAACGGCATTTCCTTGGAAAACATGTACCTACATGTAGGTATGTTAAAACTTTTGGAAAAAATAAGTTTCTTTAAAGTCTTTCACAGTTAGAGTTAGTAATATACTGTATATATAGGGCGCATCAACAAGGCTTCCGTTTGCAATTCATGTTTGAATCACCAATCAAAGCTGCTCAAGAAAGTTTGTAAGAAACTTGTTAAATTGAGGAAGTCTGTCATTTTGTTTTCAGTGTTGTTCAGGACAATGGCTTGTGTTGTTACCATGTCCTACATCTGTAGTTTCTTGGTTTTTGTTTTTTTTTTTTTTTTTTTTTTTTGCATGAATACTTGATATTTTCATTTTGAATTTAAGGTTCATTGGTATTATTTGTTAAGAAAGTTGTAATAGACGTCCAAAGGGACATGGTACATGTACATGAACGTGATTAAAATAAAAAGTTTGAAATTGAATTTTTGTCCATTAAACAAACGGAGAACAATTTTTATGAAAGGCTATTCAGCTTGCTCAGGAATTTTAGTCTTTTCAAATAAAAACCATAAGATTTTAAACAGGAAATCAATTCCATTCTTTAGGACGACAAGGAAATACTTTGAATATTTCGAGAGTTGTGGACAATTTGTCTTCTCTAGTCATGACACGGTGGTCAAATATTTATATTAAAATGTATGCTTTCTGACTTGCCGCCTTTCATATTATAATAAAGAATACATACAAATCAAAAATGGCAATTATTTCAAATTTCAGAGTTGAACATACTGTGCTCTGGTGTTTTCTTGTCTTATGATGAATAAATTCAAATCTGTCAACATGGCGGCTCAAATCGTGACTTGAATGATTGCAAGAAGAAAAACAAAGTACAATGGTGTTTTTAATGCAAGTTCGTGCATTTATTCATTAAGATTATTAATTATCATAAAATTTATTAAATCTTGCCAAGATTTAAAACTTTGCATTCTGCACATATAGGTTTTTTTTTATTTTGAAATAAAATTAAGCAATATGCTAATTGTACTTTTCTTGTACAAGGCTGAAATTACAAAACAAAACGTAATAAAGGAAAAGTTCACTTTTTTCTGTAAACAGAATTGTAATATCAAAGGCCTTTTAACACCTACATTCGTATGTAATCACACAAAAGGCACATTTAAATGACTTATTTGCGTCGTGTTGGAAAATAATTACGCACAGTGACAATGAGTGGGATGTACAACACCACAGAGTCTGCCACCAATGCATCATATTTGGATCTTATACTGACTATAGAAAAAAAAGTCAACCAACAACTAAACTGCGTGACAAACAAGATGACTTCAGCTTTTCCATTGTCAGTTTTCCTTTTTTATATACCTTAATGTTCCTTGTAGTAATATTCTGCTATAGCTTTCATATGGTGCTTACTTATCGATACTCAAAAGCATGCTTTATAGAGTACTATAAATTTATAAACAGAGGCAAGCTAGTGACAAATAATTTGATGTTACAGTGATTTTAAAAACTTCGTTTAAAATAAAATTCTATGCTTGACATAGTCACCCTGTTAACTAATATAGCCTATTATTAGGCTTTCGTTTGGTTGACTGTTTCATACATGTATCAATTGATAGGCCTTTATCTTTTATGCTAAAATTAAATACAAAATGCTTCGTCTAATTTATCAATCAGTAGGGCTACCGGTGGTTGTAACTGATCAAAAGGAGATACTTACTCATTCTAGGTACTAAGTGCAGAAACTGTTTTAGCGTTTTGGTTTTACATTTTAGTGTTTTACCATAACGCTTCAGATCCATTAATGCAAACATTGCGCAGCTTACGGCGCAAGGTTCTCTGCCCATGATTATGGATGTACTTTTCTACTTTCTAGCACATAAAATCAACTACACTTCACTCCTTAATTCTAGACAAATTCTTTGACCAATTTGTCTATTTTATCCACCTTGTAACCTTTTAACGTAGTCTATACAGACCAGTTAACTTTCGTTTTTAATTTTTTTTTTTTGTAAGGCAGTAAAATCTAAACAATCTAGTTTATTAGTTTGTAGAGACAATAATAAAAGGTTAGGCTACAGGTCAGTAATAAATATGCCTAGAATTAAGAAGTGAAACGTAGTTGCAAAAAATTAAAGAAATACATCCCAAACCGTGCGCCGAGAATCTTGGCTGTAAATTGTACAATATTTGCATTACTGGATCTGTAGCTTAAAATATGAAACCATAACACTACAGTTTCGGCAGTTACCTATATTCCTTTTGTAAAAGTGAGACAGGGATCAAAAGTGAGCTCGTCTAAATTTTATGGCCCAGAAGCAGGATCCCACCTCTGATATTTTCGGGGTCTATGTTTTATGCCCTGTTTACATTTTTATTTTTTTCTGATGATTTTCTACGACCGTTTTCTGTTCGTTATCTCCACATGTGTACGTTGATCTAAGCAAAAAAAAAAATGCTGACATGCAAACAAACCAAGACCTATTTAAAGATAATTATGTTCCCCAAACGAAGTTGGGGAACATATTGTTTTTACTCTGTTTCTTATTATTATTATTATTTTTCTTCTTCCTGGGAAAATTTTGTCCACGAGTGATCTTGTAAACTACACATCCGACTTAGGTGAAACCTTTTTAGGGTTAGTAGGCATGTTATGTAGAGTTGCCAAACAAAGGTCATTTTGCGCGCACGTGCTTGCAAGAGCGTGCACGTTCATTAGGTGAAATTACCAATATAATAGATATTGCCGTAACTTTTCTATTTTTTGATGAAATTTTTTGAAACTCATAATGTAAGGATACATAAGTAGTATATACAAGATAGCATGGTCAAAATAGCAAGATTTCACGCGCATGCACGTGCGCTTTGCTCTGATTGGCTGAAACTAAAGTATCAATAACTTTCTTGTTTCTTGTCATAATCCTTTGAAATTTTGAACATAGTCCTACATTATAATGATCTACCGCATGATATATAAGAATTTTCATGAAAACATGCGCATGTGCATGTGCTGCAAGCTGATTGGCTGAAACTTTAAATGGCTATATCTCCTTTGTTTTTTGACGAAATTCTTTGATATTTAAAATATAGTCATGCATTGGGATATCCTACAAAATGATATAGAAAAAATATCATGAAATCACGCGCATGCACGTGTGCTGCAATTTGATTGGCTGAAACTTTAAATTGCCATTTCTCCTTTGTTTTTTGACGAAATTTTTTGAAATTTAAAATATAGTCATGCATCAGGATATCCTACAAAATGATATTAAAAAAAATCATGAAATTACGCGCATGCACGTGTGCTGCAATCTGACTGGCTGAAACTTTAAATGGCTATAACTCCCTTGTTTTTCAACCAAACAGGATGGGAATTAGAACATAGATGTAAGGGACTCCTACAAGAAGGTATGATCATCATGCACGTGCACGCACGTGCGTGCATTTGAAACGAATATATCTAAAACTACTCTTGAAAGACAAGATGATACGGTCATAATGCACATGCATTCATATGCGCTTGGGTGCAATGCTAAAAATTGATATAATAGGTATCATTCTGGAAAAACATTGTTAAAGTCAAAAATGCACAGAGTTTGTCTTATTTAATGAAGCTTACAGGGAATATGGCACCGAAAGGGAGTTGGGGAGCGTTTGGGGAACATCTGTAACGGTTCCCGTTACAATTAGCACTAGTTATTATGTTCCCCAAACGGAGTTTGGGAACATATTGTTTTTACTCTGTTTCTTATTATTATTATTATTATTTTTTTTCTTATTTGTTCTCCGGTACTTTTTTGTCCGCGAGTGTTCTCAGAAACTGTTCACCCTACTGACCTAAAACCTTTTTAGGGTTAATAGGTGTGTAGTGTAGGTGTGCGGAACGAAGGTCATTTTGCGCGCATACGCCTGCACGTGCGTGCGCGTGAAATGAGTGAATTGACTGATATACTTAATATAGCTGTAACTTTTACATTTTTTGATGAAATGCTTTGAAACTCATTACATAAGGATATATTAATAGTGTTCATAATATCACACTGTCAAATTAGCACGAACTCACGTGCATGCACGTGCGCCTTGCTCTGATTGGCTGAAACAAAAATCTCAATATCTCTTTTGTTTTCCGACGAAATGCTTTGAAATTTTTAACATTGTCATGAATTAGGATATCCTACAATATGATATGGAAAAAAAATCATGAAATCACGCGCATGCACGTGCGCTGCAATCTGATTGGCTGAAACTTTAAATGGCTATATCTCCTTTGTTTTTTGACGAAATGCTTTGAAATTTAAAACATAGTCATGCATTAGGACATCCTGCAATATGATATA
The DNA here is from genome assembly GCF_032062105.1 of Saccostrea cuccullata. NCBI lineage: Eukaryota > Metazoa > Mollusca > Bivalvia > Ostreida > Ostreidae > Saccostrea > Saccostrea cuccullata. The sequence continues at coordinate 18,264 of NW_026924446.1, forward strand.
TAAAAAATTTCAAGAAATCACGCGCATGCACGTGTGCTGCAATCTGATTGGCTGAAACTTTAAATGGCTATATCTCCTTTGATTTTTGATGAAATGCTTTGAAATTTAAAACATAGTCATGCATTAGGATATTCTACAATATGATTTAGAAAAAAATTCTTGAAATCACGTGGATGCACGTGTGCTGCAATCTGATTGGCTGAAACTTGAAATGGCTATAATTCCCTTGGCTTTCAACCAAACAGGATGGGATTTAGAACATAGATAGATATATGGGCCTCTAACAAGAAGGTATAGTCATCTTGCACGTGCACGCACGTGCGTGCATTTGGAACGAGTGAAATTAAAAGTACACTTGAATGAGTGATTTTTAATACTTTTGGACTAAATGCTTTAAAATAAAGTATATTTAAATATATAGAAAGTGTAGACAAGATTATATGATCATTATGCACGTGCATTCACATGGGCACGCGTGTAATGTTAAAATTTGAATATAATTGGTATCCTTTTGGGAAAACGTTGTTAAAGTCAAAAATGCACAGATGTTGTCTTATATAATAAGGTTTACAGGGAATATGGCACCAAAAGGGAGTTGGGGAGCGTTTGGGGAACATCTGTAACGGTTCCCGTTACAATTAGCCCTAGTTATTATTATTATTCTTTTTTCTTCTTATTTCTTCTCCGGTACTTTTTTGTCCGGAAGTGTTCTCAGAAACTGTTCACCAAACTAAGTTAAAACCTTTTTAGGGTTAATAGGCATGTTGTGTAGATGTGCCGAACGAAGGTCATTTTGCGCGCATTCGCGTGCACGTGCGGGCGCGTGCAATGAGTAAACTGACTGATATATTTAATATGGTTGTAACTTTTATATTTTTTGATAAAATGTTTTGAAACTCATTATATAAAGATATATAAGTTGTGTACATAAGATGACATGGTCAAATTTGCATGAACTCACGCGCATGCACGTGCGCTTTGCTCTGATTGGCTGAAACAGAAATCTCAATATCTTTTTTGTTTTATGATGAAATGCTTTGAAACTTATAACATAGACATGTATTAGGATGTACTACAATATGATATATAAAATTTTTTATGAAATCACGTGCATGCACGTGTGCTGCAATCTGATTGGCTGAAACTTTAAATGACTATAACTCCCTTGGTTTTCAACCAAACAGCATGGGATTTAGAACATAGATAGACATAAAGGACTTCTACAGGATGGTATGGTCACCATTCACATGCATGCACGTGCGTGCACGTCGCTTTGCTCTGATTGGCTGAAACAAAAATCTCAATATCTTTTCTGTTTTTTTACAAAATGCTTTGAAATTTAAAACATAGGCATACTTTAAGATGTCCTAAAATATGATATATAATAATTGTCATGGAAACATGCGCATGCACGTGCGCTGCAATCTGATTGGCTTAAACTTTAAATGGCTCTAACTCCCTTGTTTTTCAACCAAACAGGATGGGATTAAGAACATAGACAGACATAATGGACTCCTACAAGAAGGTATGGTCATCATGCACGTGCGTGCACGTGCATATGGGTAAAATAGTGTAGACAAGATGATATCGTCATTACGCTCATGCAATCACATGCGCACGCCTGCATTGCTTAAATTTGAAATACTTGGTATATTTTTGGGAAAACATTGTTTACGTCTTAAATGCATAGATTTTGCCTTCTTTAATGAAACTTACAGGGAATATGGCACGAGAAGGGAGTTGGGGAGCGTTTGGGGAACATCTGTAAGGGTTCCCGTTACAATTAGCACTAGTTATTATTATTATTATTATTATCCTTTTTTCTTCTTATTTCTTCTCCGGTACTTTTTTGTCCGGAAGTGTTCTCAGAAACTGTTCACCAAACTAAGTTAAAACCTTTTTAGGGTTAGTAGGCATGTTGTGTAGATGTGCTGAACGAAGGTCATTTTGCGCGCATACGCATGCACGTGCGGGCGCGTGCAATGAGTAAAATGACTGATATATTTAATATGGTTGTAACTTTTATATTTTTTGATAAAATGTTTTGAAACTCATTATATAAAGATATATAAGTTGTGTAGATAAGATGACATGGTCAAATTTGCATGAACTCACGGGCATGCACGTGCGCTTTGCTCTGATTAGCTGAAACAGAAATCTCAATATCTTTTTTGTTTTATGATGAAATGCTTTGAAATTTATAACATAGACATGCATTAGGATGTACTACAATATGATATATAAAATTTTTCATGAAATCACGCGCATGCGCGTACGCTGCAATCTGATTGGCTGAAACTTTAAATGAGTATAACTCACTTGGTTTTCAACCAAACAGCATGGGATTTACAACATAGATAGACATAAAGGACTCCTACAGGATGGTATGGTCACCATTCACATGCATGCCCGTGCGTGCAACGAATGATTGGCTGAAACAAAAATCTCAATATCTTTTCTGTTTTTTTACAAAATGCTTTGAAATTTAAAACATAAGCATACTTTAAGATGTCCTACAATATGATATATAATAATTGTCATGAAAATACGCGCATGCACGTGCGCTGCAATCTGATTGGCTTAAACTTTAAATGGCTATAACTCCCTTGTTTTTCAACCAAACAGGATCAAAATGGGATTAAGAACATAGACAGACATAATGGACTCCGACAAGAAGGTATGGTCATCATGCACGTGCGTGCACGTGCAAATGAGTAAAATAGTGTAGACAAGATGATATCGTCATTACGCTCATTCAATCAACTGTGCACGCCTGCATTGCTTAAATTTGAAATACTTTTTATTTTTTGGGAAAACGTTGTTTACGTTTAAATGCATAGATTTTGCCTTCTATAATGAAACTTACAGGGAATACGGCACGAGAAGGGAGTTGGGGAGCGTTTGGGGAACATCTGTAACGGTTCCCGTTACAATTAGCACTAGTTAGTTTTAAATTTGTAATCGGGAAATCAAAACGTGAGATTTTTTCCTAATCTTTTCCGTGTGTTTTTTTCTACTTCAGCCATTCTAGGTGGTTTAAATATACGTATGGTAATTTCCCTTTTTTGTCTTTTTTTAATGACATACAACAAGTAGATATCAAAAAAATTAAATGATTTAACTCGTTAGCAGTTAAGTGTAATTAATTTTCAACTCATTTAACTACTAATTTGATAATCATTTGGTTAATCGATGAAGTTATTAGAACAAATTAATACAATTTTAATATAAATAGTTTATTTTCACCGTAAATAATAAAAGATAATTATCGTAAATTTAACGTGAGACATCAATTATCTCTCTCTCTCTCTCTCTCTCTCTCTCTCTCTCTCTCTTGTCGCTCGATTGGCACAGAGGTAGAGTGTCGCAGAGTAAGAAGTTGATCCTTACATCGCGGATTCGAATCCCATTGTCGGACATGGAGACTGGTTATTCGGCTGAGTTCCCGTATCGCAGTAGATACCTGCACGAGAAAGATCCCTCACTGAAACAAACAAAACTTTGTCTCTCCATCGATCGATCTATGGAATTGTAAACAAATGCAAAAAGAACAACAACAACAAATACTAAAGCAATCAACTTATTTTGAAGAAGTTTTGGTATGTCACTATCAGTGCATTTACCTTAGTCAATGTAATTGAAAACACCTATACTGATAAAGGTTATAGAGACTAGTACCCAAAACCTGTGAAAATGATATTTTTACTTTAGTTTCTATTTTTTTTTTTTTTTTTTTTTTGGTTTGGATTTAAGTTAATTTGTTCATGAAAAATCAGAGTAAATTTATATTTAATTCAGGGAAATTTAGTCTTTCTCTCACATTCTCAATTGAATTTTAGTTTAAATGAAAAGATAAAGAATAGGAGAGAATGTTCAAAATGAGGCTGGTTTGACAAGGAAATTCCTTAATAATTTTTTTTAGCTTTTAAAAAAACCTGTACTAACGTGTTTGTTTTTTTAAATTCTATCTCAGACTTATTTTAGAACCTTTGTCCTAAATTTTATTTAAACACAAGTGTAATTTAATGTTTTTCATTTTTCTCAAGGGTGTTGGCAAGTTCAGTCTAACAGACTACACAAAAGCATACACAATTAAAGAATGGATCGTAAAATGTTTGTTTAAAAAATATTTGAATTACATTTACATTTGTTTCAAATTAATTTCAGGCACAAATTCAAATTTTTAAATTACTTCTTGATATGCTTTTGAATTTTTTTAATATTTGATAGTGCAAAATATGTTTTGTCTTTTTAAGAACAACTGTTATTGGTCTAGCATTATTTTACGTATTTAAAATTCAGTAATTAAGGTCATCAAAATCAAATATCTTTCACTTATGTTGTGGGCAAGCATTAAAACTCGCATTATTTTAAGCTAGTCTACTATTTATTTCCTTCATGTGTCAAACAAAACTTACTTATAATTTTTTTAACCATCATCATTTGCATTATTATTAATAACTTTTCTCAGATATCTGTACTTAGTATCGAGATTTGTTTGAAAAGTGTACACCATTACGATATACCCAGTTTCAAACTCTAATCTACTTCAATGAAGGTTACTATTTAAGTTTATTAAACTGAAAAAAAAAAAAATTGGTTTTTTTTTCTTGAGGTGTGCCCTGTGTGGTCATTTTCTATTGTCACACGTACATGTATCCGATATTTCCCTGTACATGACAAACTGTCTGTTTAACACGCCATTACTTCATGTAAGCAACCCAAAACAAGAAAACAAAGTTACGTTGACCACGTGAACGTCACATATATTATGTTCTTTGGAATTATTTCATGACAAAAGTACAATTGATCCTAATTCTGGTAGTTTTTCTACTGTTATATGAGTGGCTTCTCGGATTTTAGGCTTGATTTCTCTATAAATTTGATATATTCCTAGAAGTATTTGTCAAAATGAAGGGTTATTTATTCAGTATTTTAGGAGTTTCTTTTTTGTTTGATTTGCACACACATGCAATATTTCAATCAGTTTGATGAAAGATGCGGAGATAACGAACAGTATTCGAACTCAAAAGTCCATTAAACAATAAAAATAGGAGAAGAGCAAACACGGACCTCCAAAACATTAGAGGTGGGATCAGGTGTCATAGAGGAGTGAGCTTCCTCTGCCGACCTTTCGCAACCGCCGTGTGCTCCTTGTCATGATCGGGAAATAACAGAAAAATCCATCATAAATTTAGTGTGTATATAACGGCCTATATTTAAAACTTCAGTCAGAATTTAACTTAATGATAAATTGTATTTGATGACATGGTCATTGTATCGACCATAGAACATACGAAATGATGGCTTTAGTTGAGACTGCTGACATCCTTGTCTCAGCAACTTGTCAATAACTTACCTTGTTGCAGAAATTGTTCATACGTAGAGCATGCTCTTGG
>NW_026924447.1:0-23397 GCF_032062105.1 Saccostrea cuccullata
GTATCCAAGAAAAATGAGCGTAATATAGACTGGTATATAAAGTTTATGCCAGATTCATGTTAAAATGCAATTAGCCATGATCTTAGAAAATACAGACCGGCATTTATTGTCTTCTCATATACTTTTCTTACATGCTATGATTTTTTTTTCATCAGGAAACCGGGCTATAAAAAATTTCTGTTTTGATCTAGAGATATGGTAGAATTGGTTTTTGTCTCCCTCAGAAAAAATATGATAGCGTATGTATAATTTGGCCTTTGAAATTCCGGACTAAGTGTCATGAACAGTACGAACATATATACTTACGAAACAAATTAAATTACTAAGTTCTTTCAATTTAAACGTATGTGGCAAAGCACTTTGAAAAAATTACGCAGCGAAAAAAAATTTCAAAGTGCGTTAAAATTGGGACAAAATCAACGCACTTTGAAAAAATCTTTTAAAGTGCGTTAAATTTGGGACAAAATCAACGCACTTTGAAAAAATTTTTCAAAGTGTGTTAAGAGTCTACATCAATATATTTTACCATGGAGACGCTTAACGCACTTTGAAAAAAAATTCATATTTTCACACTGCTCAACGCGTTATCGGCAACTCGGTTGTTATCGGATACTCGGTGCAGGAAAAAACAATGCATAGAAAACGTAGGTGATTTTAAATTTCTTCATTCAATGATAATTGTGTACTTCTGCAAACAAAGTTTGTGATCTTTGGCAGATAAATGATAGTACTTTCGGCGGTAAAAGGCACGATCCAAATAACTCTCTTTCAAGAGATCTAGAGCTCTTTAAAATGAAATTTAATAAAATTTTCTGAATTTACCAAAATATTTTAGCCTTCGTAGATGTTAGAATAAATTATTTTATCAAACAAAGTGATTTATTAACTATATGGACAACGATAAACCTTTAGATAAGCAGACATACATCAAAATTCAAATTATGGTTTAGTTTACGGGCATTTAAAATGTTTCGTTGGGCATAAACATGTTATCGGAAATACGGTTGAAGTTGCCGGATAATTCGGTTTTCCACGGGTGCAGGTTATCGGAAACCTAGGTTAAAAATTTTCCTTCTGTTTCAACAAAATATTAAAAAAGGAAGAAATTCCATGATATTCTGCGGTTAAGGCTTTCAATTCTTGAAAATAACATTTTGAATTTCAGCAAACAAAGTTTGTGATCTATGACCGATAATTGATTATACTTTCAGCAGCAGAAAGCACAGACCGAATCACTCTCATTCAAAAGATCTACAGCTCTCTCAAATGATATTTCATAAAAATTTCGGATTATGTCATCACATTTTAACTTTTGTAGAATTCAAAATCATTTTATTCTATCAAACAAACTGGTATATTTATTCTATGGACAATCAGATACCTTTAGATCAGCAAACTGAGATTAAAAATCCAAATTAAGGTTTAGAAAACAGTCATTTAAAATGTCTCGTTGGTTGAAAACATGTTATCGGCAACAAGGTTGATGTAGCCGGATAATTCGGTTTTTGAAGGGTGTATGTTATTGGAAACGCAGGTTAAAAAGTTTCCTTTAGCTTCATAAATAGTTTTGGAAAAGTCCATTATAATCTCTCAACTTTTGAAAAAAGCAAACGTAATGTGTTAGAAGTAATTTTGGAATTTTTTCCTCTCTAGCCATTTTCAAGGGCTGTCCGTAAAGTTCGTAAGTTTGTTTTGATATGAATGTATACAGTGGTATATAAGAAAGATTAATAATATAAATGATAGAACTATCCTATCTGTTTAATCATTTTTTCGTGTTTTCCATTCAATTTAACTTTCTTAAGCTTCAGGAGGTTTCAGACGTAAATATATATCTTTAATTTATCATAACAATTACTTTAGTCTTCTGATATATTACGTTATTTTTTTTAAAATTCAAATTTCCCCATGATCCCCGGAATTACATCACAGTTACAAATACAGCAGTTGTGGCTTAAGTGTATCAGCCCCGTATACGAAACAATTGCCTGTGATTGTGACGTTAGTAGGGGGGAGGGGGCAGATATTTTTTGCTTCAGTATAAACATTCAATAGCAATGCAAAATCCATGTGACCCCCAACCCCGATCCATCTGAGCATGAGCTCTATTTACACATTGCATGTGGCCAATAATGATGAAGATAACACTGCTGGATGTGCCCGTTTATCAGGGGGTTCTTATTCCTTCTTGGTATGTTAAACAACCTCCGATGTCTTTAGAGATCCGTGTTTACGTTTTGTAATGTTTTACGTCGATCTCTTTTTTCCTCAAAAGTTTGAATTCTATGTCATATACCAGGTAGTTTGGTCTAACGCCGTGTTTTGAAATACATTGAACCACCCTTGAGTTTAAATTCTTTAATTGCTTTACACTAAAATTATAAATGTATTCGTGTTGGAAAGGTTGTGAGTTTGAATGTAGTTGTCGCCTGACCTAACTCGATAAAAAAAATGGCTTGCAACTTTTCTTTCGCCTTGCGCTCATCACCTTGATTGACTGTATGTTGTTTAATGCCCTCTTGAAAATTTTCAAGTCATATGGAGACGCCACCACTTGCCGGGGGGGGTCATTTTTTGTCGTTGAAAAATGACCCCCCGGTCATTATTCGATGGGGGTCATTATTCGTCTTTACACCGGCGGAGAGCTTCAAAACTTGTCTTAATCATCGGCACTTAGGGCCATTGAGCAGTGAGGGTTTTTTTGTGCTAGCACCTACTGCGGCGTCCCACTTTGGGATACGAACTCACGACGTAAGGATGGACTCCTTACTAGACGACTCTAGAGCAGACATTCTAACCACGGGCGACCTCGGTACCTTGAAATGAAATTTAAAACTAATACCATATTTTCGAACATGTCAAAATCATGCAGATTTCAGTAAGAAATGCAAAAAAACATGCATTTTTTAAAAGTTACATATTCTTAAAAGAGGCAAATAATAACCAAAAATTAGAATTGTGTGCCAGCCACTTTAAATATCTAGATTTCATGCAGATTTCTGTCGTTTCTTTTCATTTTTCCTAATCTATCTCAACCTTTGTTTCCGATAACCAAAACCGAAGTTTCCGATAACAAAGTGAATTATTCACATACTGAAATTTAAAATTGGGCAATTTTTGTCCTTTAATTGCATATTTGCAAGGTTCTGACGATGTCTTCTTGTGGACAATCATTAACCCTAGGATAATATATGGATTTTGAAGAAAAAGGCTATTTACAGCAATGCCAATTGGAGAAAAACTTGCAAAATATAACAAATTTGACTTTTAAAGCCTTCCCAAGGCTAACAAATGCTATACTAATACGTATCGAGGCTTTATTTTGTATCCATATTTATTTCTGTTTACAAAAATCCTAATGAACATTCTCTGTTTCTATTTTAATAGAGTTTATTTGAAATAATTTACTAACCTGTAAAAAATTGTTATCAACCGAGTGTCCGATAACAACCGAGTAGCCGATAACGCGTTGAGCAGTGTGATTTTAGTCTTGGAAAGATTTTATTTGTTATTTAGCTTTCAAAAAACTAAGCCCAACCCTAACCTAAAAAATGAATTGATTTACTCCCGTCGAAAAGAGGAGAAGACGGGTATAAGATCCCTCAGTCCAAATCTTTATCTTTCCAATACATAGGTGTCGGTAACAAACGGGGGAGGGGAGCAATAAACCCAAAACGGGAAGCTGCATTTTCAATGCTTATACGATGTATACATCTTTCCAAATTAAGTGGCTCCTCGCCCGGTTTCGATATCTATGCTATACCCAAAAGATTTATATAAGTATGTATTTACCTAACTGGTATGACGTTGAAAACTTTCAATATTAAATGAGTTAATTAAAACAGATGAAAAATAGAAATTTTTAAGTACAGTTAAACGAATGAGAGAGAAAGAATTTTCATAGTTTTGAACAATCAAATTGGCCCCTTTTTATTATGATAACTGCTAAGTTGCTTGAAACTGTCCTCTGTTAGTGCCCCCTATACACCTTTACATCTACTTATCAAAGACTAGAATAAAAAAAAAAGAAGAAACGAATTATTTAACTTAAACAATCGTCACTCTTTTTTTTCAAGACCCTTTAATTTTCCCGTTTATTTTTTCAAAACCTTAAATATTTAAAATGTCAATATCTCAGGTCCTACAGTGACTTTATCATAAAAAAGTTATCAAACCAGTATCTGTTATTTATCATACCGATTATATGAAGGAATATTGATCAATCTTTACATTTTTTTCAGAGTGCGTTAATATGGTCGATATTAGCGCACTTTGAAAAAAAAAAATTCAAAGTGCGTTAGCTTGGTCCCAAATTTTAACGCACTTTGAATTTTTTTTTTCAAAGTGCGTAATTTTTCAAAGTGCGTTGTAACATAGTAATACGTAAGTGTATTGTAGCCTCCATCTCTACATCTTTTCTTTCCGTGTGTATATATTTACGAGGGTTGTCCGGTAAAATTGTGGACAAGTTAACTAGAGTGAAAAATAATCATCATTGCGTTTTGAAAGTTTTACTACTCTTATGTACAGCGTTCAATTTGCAGCCCGGAGGACCGGGCTGATTCTATACATAAAGTTTAAGTGTTGGTATATGGGCATTGGGTGAAGAACCCTAATTTTCAAAATTAAAGGTTTGCTAAATATTAAAAAGATTGTTAATCAGAATGTTTTATTCCTTTCTAAATTACGAGATACATAATATAATTACTTCCATAAAGTGAATCTTTAAAAATATACAAGTTTCTCATATTTAATACATAAAGTTGCTTACTATATCGAAAAACGACAGTTCCCCCTTTTTTAGAACATCGAATTTTACTTTTCGCATAAAACGTACTGTACACAGTTCGTGTTTTATATTCTTAAAGTGAAATATATTTTTGAAAATAAGTGATGCATGTATCTGGATTCAATTTATATTTTTTGCAGCCAACTTTTACTGTAGGAATTTATAAAGTTGAAAAGGGTATATCGTTTTTGTTAAATTTTCATCCGACTATAAGTTTTCAAAATATTCTCGACTGTCGTCTCCATCAATTAGACTCACGCCTTTTTTAACACATATCGAATCGGTTTGATGATCAAGACTCTTTTCCATTGTTTACTTTATTTATTTCCCGGGCGACAATTGATGGTTACATTAATGCTTTCTTGTCAATATGCATAGAAAGTTTAAAATAGTACATGCAAAAATGAACAAATTACGAGATTTTATGTTTTGCATTGTATCATAGGTGCTCCCCATGTAATTCTGTAGCTAGTATCTGCATTGCTGATTTGTCTTAAGTTCTTCATTTTCTCCGTTTCTGAATTAAGTCCTCTGTTAAATGGCTTGTACTTGCATGAAGATTATCACTGCCAAATGATTTATTTCACAACATAACTCAAAAGATATTGCCTCAAAATCTATTACTGTAGCTTTGTTGACCATCTGTGAATACTTACCGTTAACCAGATATTACATTGCTCAAATTACTCATTCTAACATTACAAAACCTGTGTGTTGATCTTTTTTATCATTTGCTTCTTTTGTAATGTTTTTTTTTTTTGTTTCAAGTTTAGTCTGCTATTGATACACCTTGGATTTATAATTTTCTGTAAATATTAGAGATTAAAACATGTAAAAGGTAATAAAAGTACACGAATCTTTGACAATCGAGCACGTGCAAATTTTGTAGCTTTTACAATTTTCAGGAAAAAAAGATTCTGAATGGTTTAAAATATTCCAAATCATCTGAAACTCCTTTTGTAATTTTGAAGTCGTGAAGTTCTGTGCACTTGTCATTCATAAGTTTCAGTATCCGTGGGATTATGTGATTCGCCATTGTTGAACATTTTTTTTTCCAAATGTGTTGTCATCGTTCTTTAAAAGAATGAAGCTGCATTAAAATCTACATTGCGTGCTTATCTATCGCAGTATACTTCAAATTTTGGTTTCACTTTTAAAATGTCTTGCTTAGAGCACTTCATAGCCGCAGAGTGCAATTTGAGTGTTTCATGACAAACAAACACACAAAAAAGCATAAAAATTGAAATGTAGGACTCACAATATAAAAAAAAAATATACGGAGCAATAGTAATAACAAAAACAAACGTCTAAATATGTTTATCAAGAAGCCACTTAGAAAGAAGGACGTGTAACGGCTACCCTCCTACGCCAATGTTTACTTGAATTTCCATTGAACTTTAAAGTGAAGTACGGTACGGTGCCATTCATAAAAATAACAATGTTATGATGTGATTTCTCACTGCTTAGATTTCTATTATATAAAGCTTTCTGTTGAGGCGAACTGAGTGAACTAATAGAGGTACGGTTTTTGCATAACTTTGTTTTCAGTTACTTTGGGTAACAGAAGTCAGCTATATCGTTTTTGTTCGCAGAATGATCAAATTATAGAAAATTATAGAAAAAATGAGCTTTGTGCCTATTCCATACTTCAATGGATGTACATGTATTTTTTACTATTTAAGGCTATATTTTCAAAAAAATTCCTAAAGTTTTAAAGACTATATCATTTTTCACTCTTAAATGCAACAAAAATATTTTTTAAACTCCTTTTCTTGGCCAAAATAAATGTCAGGGGACGACAGGGAGTAGACAGGGAAGGCAGGGACAACGACAGGGACTGGGCAGGGAGATCAGAGAATGTCAGGGGACGACAGGGAGTAGACAGGGAAGACAGGGACAACGACAGGGGACGACAGGGACTGGACAGGGAGAGCAGGGACAACGACAGGGGATCATAGGAGAAAGTCAGGGAGAGACAGGAAAATGTCAGGGACTGACAGGGGGACAACAGGGGATTTTTTGGAATCTAAGGGGATATTTAATTCAGTAGTGTAAATTACATATGATAAGTATATATAGGTCTACCCCTCTATACTAATAGTATAGAGGGGTAGACCTATATATAATTATCATACGTCATTTACAGAATTACATGGGGAGCGCCTATGTATTGTATCGCCTTACGGCGCACGGATGCTAACGTCCAAGTACTAGTATATACGAAAGCCCAGAAGGCTAATTCGAGATTCAAGATTCGAAATACGAGATTCAAAATTCGAGATTCGAAATTCGAGTTTCGAGATTCAAGATCCAGATTAACCAATCAAAAGGCTTATTCGAGATTCGAGGTTCGAAATACGAGATTCGAAATTCGAGTTTCGAGATTCAAGATCCAGATTAACCAATCAAAAGCGGGTTCAAGATTTGATTACTTCCCTTTATAATGATTTTACTATCAAGAAATCGTTTAATATATAAATAACAAATAGGCCATTCAATTAAATTACAATGCAAGAAAGAGTGTTATATATATTAGAAGGAAATTTAGATAATCATTGGATTTTTGATCAGCAAGATATACTTCAATTTATATTATGGCTTCTTAAATATTAAATAGAATACATATATCAGAAATATATATATTTTTGTATTGTCCACTTTGTTTACGGGGTTGATGACATATAAATAAAGTTATGAATACGTGTCAAGTGTCTAAAGATTAACAATAACTCCACCCCTACCCACCCCGCCTGCCTATTTTTCCAAACACACTGAAAGACTTGAAACATGAAAGACGACGTAGTATTGATAAAAAAAAATCGCGTTCGTTTTCCTGATAGAGGAAATACATAAAAATTAAGTATTCAATTACTTATCTTCATCTAAGGCTTTGATTTCTTGAATTAATTAAAAGTAGTAGATGAGTCTAAATTAGATGCAGAACTATATAGCGTTATGGTGTTATATTTTAGTCTCTAACCATAGCTTTATGATCAAAGACTAAAATATACTCTTATCAAACCTTATATAACGCTACAGTTTGATTCAGCAGTCAAGTCTCACTGCACAAGTGTACCCTTTATAATTGTAATGAAATATATACCCTTAAATTATTGTGCAGTGTAGATACGACTCATAACATTTCATATCTAATGATTATGATCAAATGCAACATTCTCAATCAGCAACGATCTGATTGACTTACTTGTTCCGAAAGTCAACGATAAGACCATATAATATTCCATATATACGTATTTACTATTTTGTTAAATTAGAAAAATAAAATTATATATGTATTTTTCAAAATGTAATCCAAATTTTAATTTTATTTCGTTTTAATACATAAAACATTTTTTCTTGCATTACCATTTTAGCAAATGATACATTTGTTATAAATATATTCAACGATTTCTTGACAATAAAAACGTAACAAAGGGAAGTAATCAAAAGTTGAACCCGCTTTTGATTGGTTAGTTTGGATCTTGAATTTCGAAACTCGAATTTTGAATCTCGAATTTCGAATCTCGTATTTCGAATCTTGAATCTCGAATGAGCCTTCTGGGCTTTCGTAAGTATATCTAGAGTTGTATAATCATGCATTTTAAGAGCGCCTACAGATTCCTCGTGATTCCTATCACTTACAAGCTTTCGAACCGATAGGCCTAAGCCATTCTTGACTTCGATCTAGTCAACACTTCTCTTGACAACAAAATTTTCTTGAACACTCCAAAAACTTTACAAGGCAACTTGATCCACACTTCTTTCTTAGGGTAGTGTAAGGTTGTATCAAGAAACGAGGGGGAATTGAACGCAGAACGGAAACATTTTCTTCTTTCATATCTTGTAATTTTTAATTTTTTTAAATTTATATACACTGTTATACAAAATTATCCGTTCACAACGTAAAATATTTGAGAATGCAGTTGAATTTTTGACAGAATAACAAAATACAAATGTAGGGACACAGAGTCAGAGCTGAACAATCAAGAAAAATTATGATTTACGTATATTATACTGATAATTCTTAATAAATATGTTTATATTTGGATATCATAATATATTTTGATTTATGATGTAACAATTACTAGCCCTCTAAATGGTTGTAGTCTATCATTTTAAAAATCATTCAAAGTTATGTAGCATTAGACCTTCCACATGCACATAAACATTTATTTTTTTTCTACATTTAACTATAAAAAATAGATCAAGATTTTCCAACAACTGATATGATTTATCAACCCTCGAAGTACAATGTTCACTCGCCTCAGTGCTCGGGGAATACTGCTCTTGAGGTAGCTTAATTATCATATTGTCCTCAAAACAGCAATAAGTATATAATAATACAAATGTCGATGTCGAGATAACGAAGTTTACCTGTATATACATATTAATTAACTTTTAATATGAAGAAGCATGGAGAGACAGATAATAGGTAAAATGTCTTCGGAATTGTCAAAAATTTATCTTAATAATAAAGGTAATAAAACAAAAATCCGTGTTATAAAAATCCTAAGTCATTAACAAAAATATCCTCCAACTTTCATTAGATTTGAACATTATTTTATAAATAAAAACAAACTGTAAATTTATTTTCTAGAATCAGAATTAAGCAGTTTGGATATTTTACGAAATTCGAGTGTATAAGACGTCATTTGAATTGCCATTTTGAGCTAATTAACACATTTATAATTTACTGCGTAAACGACTAATTTTAATTCGAACACATGATTCAGCTCAATCTATGATAATGTCAATGGAGTGCAAAAATGAAAAAAATGTTCTTTTGAACAGAATACAAAGATAAGAAAGTATGAAAGATGTCAAGGGCGTTTTTAAGGTTTTGTTTAATAGACAAAAATATGTTTAATAAAATGTACTATGTGTCAAGTTCAGAATACCAGCGCTTCAAGAAGGTTAGGAAAACGAGCAGCATCTCTTATGCATTAAATGGACGAAACAGTTTTTACATAACTATACACGTAAAAACGTGTTTTGGCCAGGGAATCCACCTGACAACTGTATTCACCGATCGTGCCCAGGGCATCCGGTTTAACCTCGCTTATACTGAGGTCCACGCAAATATATGCTTTTCATTTACGAAATGGATGAAAAAAATGGCTGATTCGTCGGTTAAAGTCATGTTGGTGCCTCATTTGCCAAACTTACGCCAAAAAATATAGTCCTGGTTCCCATGCAAGAGTACTTGTCCAATTTTATTTGTATACTAAAGATCTGGGGATATTTTACACTATTTCTTCTGTATACATTTGTCGCCCGCGTGGTGCAGCACTGAAAGAAATACCTAGTTGATTTAACTGGTGTGCCTAGTAAAGCGTTCTTTGTGATTAGTAATCACTCTGTGTACTAGCTAACACAGTGAAACGTGGAGTAGTGGTCGTAAAGATACTAAGATACCTAGTGAAAGTTACTTAGAAATTCTTAGATTTACTAATGTTATCTAGTAAATCTACCCTATTCCTTGTAAAACTACTTCTGAGGTAGTGATTGTATGGACAGTAAATTTACTAGTCTTCCCAGTGACTTTCACTAGTTTATTTTTTTCAGTGAGTGGTTAGACTTGCGACTGCTCTAGAGTCGCGAAGTAAGGACTTGATCCTTACGTGGCGGGTTCGAATCCCACTGTTGGACATGGAGACCGGTCCTTCGGATGAGACCGAGGACCCGTGTCGCAGTAGGTGCTGGCACGAAAAAGATCCATCCCTGCTCAATGGCCCTAAGTGTCGAGTATAGCACAAATTTGCAGCGTCTCCATATGAGTGAAAAATTCTCAAGAGGGACGTTAAACACTATCCAATCAATCAATCTGTATATATATTTATAGTCTCGTAAATGTCATAACTGAATCTATATCAAACTGAACTGCTCCGTAAGATGCGCCGTAAGGTCATAAACGTTGCCATTTTTCGTGTGTTGTGTTAACCACTTTCCCATTTAGAATGCTCGGTTAACTGCCAAAAATTAAGCAAATGCCTTGAAACATGACAAGATAAATAGTTAATTAAAAATAGGATTATTTTCATTCCAATCATCTGTATTTAATACTTTTTTTCGAAATGATACTCGTGCTTTCTTCAATGGAATCTGATTTTTTTAACGTGCACCGTTGGTCCGTACCCTGGGCATACGAGAGCTATTAAATAAATAATGTCCAGAACTCTATGACATACAACACATCATATGACATGAAGCTTGACTTTCATGATTAAATCT
Source organism: Saccostrea cuccullata (assembly GCF_032062105.1). Classification (NCBI taxonomy): domain Eukaryota; kingdom Metazoa; phylum Mollusca; class Bivalvia; order Ostreida; family Ostreidae; genus Saccostrea; species Saccostrea cuccullata. The sequence continues at coordinate 11,021 of NW_026924447.1, forward strand.
TTAATGAATTTATATCAGTTTATATAAACACTTTTCATCTCATATTTTCATTGTGAGAAGCTGGAAAACAAGGGCTATTCGAGACAGAGCATTAAAATGAACGGTAAAGAATCAGTAAACTAGTAAGATTTAAATAAATGCTTCATTTAAACAGCTGTAAAACTTGATAGGAATTCCAAAGAAATATTCAGTAAAATTTGTGAAATTTACAGCAACCAATTATAGACACATGAGCAGATGGATTTCAATGAACAATAATGATATAATTGGCATTAAATATGGGTACCGTCATTGGCGACAAGGACTTACAACCACTGCATTTCATTTCCGGAAATATGCATAGCATTTCCGACATTCTTTTTATTTCATTTCCGACATAAATTTTCATTTCCGGAATTTACCTGTGCGCAAATTTAATGTTTTCTAAGAAATTGAAAATGGAATTCTAAAAGTGTTTATTGCAAACTTTTGATTTAAAAAAATCCATCTAATTCATACATACGAGGGTTGTCCCAAAAAGTCCTAGACAATCGTTATAACTTAATTAACATGCAACCAATACTGACTAAATTTTGCGTAGACATAATATATTCAATGTTCTTTAAAATTGTAAATTCTTAAGCATATATCTTTCATATTAACAATATTTGGACGATTTATACGAAGGCCGATATGGTTTCTCGGCGCACGAACAAAATTCGGAATAATTTACGCATATAGCTATTACATTTGCTTTTATTTCTTTGGTACTATATAAAACATTGAACTCAAATTTAGATCAGTGATACCAGAATCAAAATCTTAATAATATGTCAAATTTTTATATAGAAGTGACATTTCACACTAGATTCTAATACAAAATTTGTTTTTAAATGGTGTGAGATTCAATGATAATTTTTCCTCTTTACCGAAAATAGTTACAGCATATAAGAAGTAAAGACGTACTGTTTGCTAAAAGCAGACAGTGGGAAATGTTCCGGGCCACGATCGACGTCAAACAATGTGCATTCTCTGCTGCCTACAGTGTAAGGTGATCTTTCGACTAAATTACGACTGAAATTTGAATCTTCTAAAAATAATAAGAAATGGACAGTAGTGAATTTTAATACGTTCCTTAGTCAAGAGTGGTTTTCCACTTTAAAAAAAATATTGGGATGTTAACAGACGCTTGTGTAGCAGAAAAAGAGATCATGACGTTATAAGAGACGTAAATAATTATTACTCTTGCCTTCGTGCTTCGATGTACACTGACATGCTTTCTTTATTTTTTCATAATTTTCTTATTAAATCTGTTATCTTCATGAAATCTGAAATGCATGATCATAGAATGTTACTGTTTGCTATGATAAGATAAGAAATTTAATTCAACAAAGAGAAACTTAACTGTTTTCCCTCTCTACGACTTTTTGGGACAACCCTCGTATTTAGGACTAATTCTAGGTAAAAGAGTTCAATGAGCATAACACTTTTTCTCTACATTTAATGTGCACTAAATTAAATTCCAGTGACAACATATGTCCAAGTCCTTGATATAGATTTACAAAACTCAGAAATTGGATTCCAATGATTTACATATGATTTATTATTCCTTTAAATTTCCCATAGGTAAAGTCTTCAAATCTGTTACTAAAGGTACTAAAAGAAAACTAAAAAATGTCGGAAATGAAAAGTTGATAATTACAAAAAAATTACGGAAATGAAATGCAGCCCTTACAACAACCAATGTTTTATTTCCCCAAATTCAACAAATTATCACTTTTGATCTTTGATTGACTGAAACACACATAGCAAATTTAATAGGAATCAATTTAGGGAAAGTTTACACTATTTTAAAGAAACACTTGACAGTAAAAATAAAGCTTAGTACTCAATAGTCACCCTATGTTTTAAAAAATGAGTGAAAACGATAATGTGTACGAATATTTAATCAATTATTTATAAAAATCAGAAATTGTAGTTATCCATATTTGCTTGAAATTCAAACAGACAACAACACTTGAATCCAAGGTCTGAGAAGAGCAAAGAATTGGAATCAGGAATCCACTACATTAAGGAAATATTTTGTCACATAATAATATTCGCCAGATCTGTCACCCTTTGACTTGGTTCATTTTCCAAACTTAAAAAGAACACCTTTCAGAAAGAAAAACAAGTCCAGGAAATCATAGGATCTGCCATAATCCAGTATACGAAGGGCCATACTCAAAAATGAGTTCTAAAAACAACCAGAAATTGGATAAAAATGTTATGGACATGTGTTTTTATTCAAAGCGAATATCTAAGTTAAATTATTTAGGCGAAATCATTGAAAAGGGTCTTTTGCTTCTTTTTGTGCACCGGGGACATTATTTATTGAATAGTCCTCTTATTCGAGAAAAATAAAATCTTTATTTTTATCTTTATTTAATTGAAATGATTAATGACAAATACACAATTATTGCTGAAATTTTCAGCTTAATCTTTTTAATGTGCCCATTATTTTTTTTTTCTAAAAAATTGACATATATACATATATAACCATAATATATACATGTATATATAACAACACAATGAAGTCACGAACCTGACCAGCGTTTATTTTTGTTAAGCTGTATGGTTTATGCAAAGCAAGTGTTCCCACACGTACGAACAGCGCGAGTCAATAAGTTTCATCACTCCTTATGCACTAGTTTGCTTCAACAGCGAATTTGTCTATTGCATAAAAGATTTTATTATAGAATTTTATCATATAAGTCCAAAATTAAGATGATTTGTAACATAGAGCATTCATTATCATTATCGAGCAATATTAAAAAAAAAAACATATCAATGTAAATTGGACTCATACATATTCCACGCGAGTATGACTAAATAACAAGAGGCCTATGGGCAACATCTCTAACCTGAGTAAATTTGGACATTGCTCTTCTTTACCAGATGCTTTCTTAGACATCAGATTAATATAATCATTGGATGAAGAAGAAACGGGATCTCGGTGACATTCAAGTGGGGCTCGCAAAGGTTCTACCCTACAGGTTTGTTGATACATGCTATCATTTCTCGTAATTCTATGGCTTTCAAAGAAAAAAAAATCAGTGTAAACTCAATATAAAAATGCACTTATGACATATAAAAACTATTGTTAATTATTATTAATTTACCGGAGAGTTAATATTTTTTGATTCTTGGAACTGCTTTTACCTAATATTCCATTATAATTGTAAACCCTACATTGTATGCACGTGCCATTTTAAAAATCACGTGATACAAGTAAACAGATCTAAGTTGTACGACCCTTGATTTTCCGACAGATTCTAATTACCTTAATTTCGTATGAGGAGAGAATATTTCTTTTTCTCAAAATACTTACTTCAACTTTTTACCTTATTCCTTAATGCTAAATTGGGTAAATTTGAATGAAAAAGCACACGATTTGCAGCTGTATTGTCGCTTTAAAAAGTGTTATAGAAGCAGGCTGACTTATATATATATAAACCAAATTCATACGAGTAAATTAATCCCAAGATGGACGTTTTACAACACATGTGCCTCAAGAGAATCTAAGAAATACTAATGTAAGATATCTTTTTTTAGACAGTTTATTCATGCTGCATCACTTCATGAATCAATCTAAAAAGACAAAAAAATACATAAAAGTTTTCTTTTTTAATATAAAAGTTTGGCAACGTATTTGACATAAAAATATAATTATGCATTCTCTTTTTTGTCCATTTCATTTAATTTTGTTACATTTTTGACACATATCCACATTTTTCAAAAGTTGTCAGAGTTTCGAATGAATTCTTTATTCACAACTGAAAGCCAGAGAAGGATGACCATTCTGCATAGGCATATCCCTTCTCATCATAAACCCTAATCCAGACTTTATCGTCCCTCTCCACTTTAATGATAGCTGTTGCCGATCCACTTTCATAATTGGGACTGGAAGATTTGCCATTTACGTGATTTCGACCAAAAATTTTATCATTAAGGACAATTTCTGTACTAAACCAATTCCCCGCAGCTGTGGCAATGGTCCATGAAAAGAAGTATATGCCATTGTTTGGAGCTGTGAACTTTCCTGTCGTTGCATCGTAAGCACCTCCAGAATTCAATATTATATTTTTAAAGAACACAACTGCTTTCCTTGGCAGATTTTGCTGCACAGTTGATGTTTCCGCATAAAATGCAATAACACCTTTCAAAACAAAATATCAGCTCTTTTATCTTTACTGAGCTATAAGGTTAATTCAACGATTATATAGAGAACTTAAACATTATTGAAAAGACCAAACAAATCATTGAAAGCAATCTAATTCATACAAAAAAATCAAGTAGTGCCACTCCTTTAATACAATTAATGCACGAGAATTTAATCAAAATATTAAAATAAAGATTCATTTTTCTAATTGAATCTTCTGTTGTAAACATGCATACGAGCATCAAATTAAGAAATTGTTGACCTTGGACGAGATTTATGAATTCCATGTAAAATCAACTTATCTGTCAGTAGCATGCTCTTAAGTAACGAATACGTTGGAAAATTTAAACACCATCTGCTGGAGATAGGGAAATTTTACTTGAGTTCATAAAAAAGTTAACAATAGGAGAGTTAACAATAGGATAATTGTTTTTGCTTGTCTAATTATGACTCGGAGCACACACACCGGGTATGACAAGTCGATAGTTAATGCTAAATACTCCATGGTACTTGATGTCACTTTTGAAAAGTTCGTGTTTGCTCTTTAGTCCATATTTATATTGTGTCATCGAATTCTGTTTGTAATGTTCATTTTCTATTTATGTAAGTTTAAAGAGAAAATCGGGTTTTAAAATATAGCTATAAAAATAGCTTGCAATAAATAGGCTATAATTTATATAAAAAATAGTCAGAGTAAATAAAAATTTAAAGATAACAACTTACAACTGAAGCCATCATACCTTTTCCTTTGCAGTTTTGATCTTGATACATGTACCCCATTCCTCTGCAAACAGTATTGTATGTATTGTATTTACTAAGGAAGTCTGAAGTCCCATTCTCTGCTTTGACATACAGCAAAAAAGAGGCGACAAGGATCACTGAGTAGGACGAGAACCTTCAAAAGTAATTTGAATTTTTGGGTATTTCTACATATTATGTATTCATATTTATGTCACTATTATTAATATAGTTCATTGGTATATTTAAAAAATGACTTTGTGAATTTTATTTATTACAAATAAAGAATCCTAACAATTCTTCAAGTGTCCTGCATTTCCAAACTTCATTGAAATTCTTTTTTAAAAACTCTCCTCATCTTACTGTCTGAGTCCAATTTCAATGCGTATTGCTTTTCAAATTGATTTTATTAAGAATCATCTTAGTTTTTCTCGGTTTTTGAAACAGCTAAAGTGTATAAAAAGTACACACTAGTAAACTGTTGCAGGATAAAACTTCGCCAATCAGTTGATTAAAATGTGACTAAAAATTTAATGACAGGTGACGGCCATAGAGTTATCTTTCCAGACCTTTAAGTAACGATTCAGTTGAATCAAAACTGCATTTCTATAATGTGAGTGGAGCTTCAGTCTCGTCAACAACTTCTAATTGATTATATGCATGTAAATTTAAAATATTACTGTCTAGTTTGTTGCTTTTTGTGTGCAGGAGAAATTCACGGCATTTGAAATCCAATATCAATTAAGCATAACTGGATAAGCTAGGCAAAGATGATTCCTTAATCCCAAACCTCTCATTGCTAAAAGTATTTAGTAATTTTTAAGTACATTAATTGCTTTAATTATAAATATTGAATTAGCTAATAATTATGATTAATTGACAACTACATGTACATGGAAACAGTTACATGTAACTTGGTAAACTGTTTTACATACCTACTCTATTTATAAGTCGATAATTTACTTGATTTATAACGATAATATACCTGAGTATATTTTTATTTAACTAATTTTCTTTCTTAGTATTATTCAAGTTCTTATCAAAGATTTTCTCTACAAATGCAACATGTCATGATTTATGTTTTCAGTAAAACAAATCTTTGGAATTTTTTTTCCAAATCTTTTAACCAAATTGTCGAATAAGCATTTCAAGAAAATCAACAAACCAAAAAGAAACACTTTCATGATAATGAAAGGTGTTAAAACTGTACTCACATGTTCAAATCAAAAGAAGCTCAATTGATACATGTATACCGCCTATATATTACATGTAATGCTTCTATTTAAACAAACGCTTATATTTGTTAAACACGCGATTCACTCATTATAAAATAACAACAGTTGTTCATTTTTCACAGCTCATTTGATACATTTTAGCTTACTATATGTATTTAGATAAAAACCAGATCCATACTCCCATTGACAATGGTGTTCTTTGTATTTCTTCCTTTCGTCTATATATAGAAATGATAAATGTCTTGAGAAAAGCAGAAGTCTAGCATTACAACTACTTTAGTAAATCCTAGTTATCTAAGGTCTAGATCTCACTCGAAACTTTCACTTCAAAGTACCGAACGCTTGGTGAATTAAGGAACAATTGCTACCTTTTTATCTTTGGTAATTCTCGGCCAAATTTGAACACCCGACTTTCCTATCACGTAGCGGGCGTTCTACTGACTTAGCTACTACGGCGGCATTCCTATTTTGAAGATTGGGTTACATTTAATAATAAAACTTACATGCTGTATATTTGCCATCCACTGATATTGAATGAAGGTGTACATTTTAAAGTACTTTCTTTTTAACTACTGCAGGCTAAATAAATTGCAAACAAAATAATAACTCTTGAGAGTGTTAATAAACCCATCATCACGTGGTATCTCTTACTCTTTAACTTTGAAAAAAAGATTTTTGATGATCAAAGAGAATGTATGATAGCCTCTGTTTTATTTATCCATTCTTCAGAAGACTACTTGACCATCATAGGTAAATTGGAAATAGGGAAACGTTTCACGAAATTCATTTTAATGATTAGAACTTTATATATTTTGTTTTCTACATAGATGTCCAAAAGCAAAGAAGTAGAGTTTCAGCATAGTACCAAAACCTTTGCTCCAGGACCCACGAAATTCACAATTTCTGATAGTGACTTAAGTGACCAAGCTTAAAAATAAAACAAAACTAAAAATTATTTTAAAAAAAACATTTCCTTAAAAACATTTGATTTATATGTTCTATCTAAGACATTTTTCTTCAACTGCCGTTCTATGAATATATGCAGAAGATGCAGAATAATAGCGTCAACGTAATAAGTGACTTGATCATCTAAACTTAGAACCTTCCAACAAGGCAATATTCAGTTTTTTTTTTTCTTTTTGGTAAATAATATGCATTTTACCTCGGGTATGAAATTTATTCTCAATGATGATAAAAACCTATTTATGGAACAATTATGTTCCAAGAAAATAAACATCCGCATTTCTCAAATGCAATATCCATGTCATATCCTTGTTCTATATAAAAAGGTGTCTTCTGACTTAGCCAACACTTTAAATAAAGGCAGATATAGAGAATAAACAAATATATCTACAGGTAGGCTATATTAACCATTAGAATAACATTAAGTGCTTGAATATTTCTTTGTTACAACTTTCATTTTCTCTAGATTTACCTTTGGTGTTTTCGTTCTCATTTTCATGTTCTAAAATTTGTTTAGATACATGATATCACCTTAAAATAGATGTTGAGTGAACATGAAACTTCCTTACACTTTACATATATATAGATTGAACAAGAAATTTACAACCCCACTGTACACCTTGTACACTTTTCATTTAAGGTGTAATGTGCCAGTGAGTTTTAAGTGAAAATGCTGTACGTGTAACATTGTACCCATATAATTAAAGTAAGTGTAAATTGATAGCATTTAAAGGACATTGATTGGTTAAGCAGGCGTTTTTTCATATATAATCACAAACTGTACCTTAACCTCGAATCTATTTTTCTTTCTCTGGGTGATTGACGCTATTAAGTGTTTCACAGTTCTGCATCGGAAAGTCTGTTCTTTAGTAAGCTTTGTACGCATTTTATAATAAATGTAAATGTTGTTCCATTCAATTCGTCATCATCTGTTTAATTTTTATCAGAAAACCTGCCACGCACCGTAATCATAATGCCTATAATGAACTCAACATGTAAACGTTAAAAGCAATGATAAAACGTTTTTAGTAGTCACATTAAATCTGGCCTCACTTGATATATATTCACTGTCTAGTATTCAGTGGTCCATTTGCAAGAACAAGAGCACTTTGTATTAGATAGATATGGATTTTTGGAAATAAAATAATGTAATTTTTCAAACTAAAGCAGACCTATTATATTAAAGTTCATGTTACAGGAATGTTACAGGAATTTCAACAGCCTCGTTTAAAGTCAGTAAATTTGTAAATTTTATGGTGGTAATATTGACCTTATTAGCAAATACAATCTATTATAGGGTCTTTTTTTTCGCTAACCAGTTTCAAACCAATTAATCCTTTCTCTTGTGCTAATAATAAACTACGGAGTGCTACTCAATACATTGGGTTTACGGTGGGTATGTCTAGCAAACAGGTGAAGTTAATATTGGTTAAAATATCTTTGTAAAACTTATAAAGGCGGCAAAGAAATATATATGTTTTATAAAAGAACTCAAACAATTAAAAGTATTTTTAACAAAAAAAAGTAAGAACTCAAGAATAAAGGATGTTCATTTTGAATAGATTTAATTTCCTTCTAACATGAAGAGAATATGAGTTGTTGCATTGTTGCAATGCCGTGGAAACAAAATATGCATGATTAAATTTCCGTAATTTTAGGGGGCCGACTGGGGTTTCATTGTATGAAAAATTCACTAGAGAAATTCTTATTTTTATTCCGTATATAACTTACTCTGACTTCAGTATACAAGTTTGGGGAAAATCTACCGCCCAGGTATTTTTAAGAGGCTATCTCAAAATACAGGTACATTTACATGTACATTTATAAGATTATATGGGAAAGTGTCGATTTTTCGCACTTTAAAGCAAATTATTACAAATACTACAAAAGATATTTTGCTCAAACTTTAATAAATGATAATCGAGTAATACTATGTTGTATATTATATGTATATGTAAGAACCACAAAATTCAACCGCCTTGTTTTCAGAGGGGGCGTCTCAAAATGCCGAAAAATAACGAATTTCCTTGTTTTTATAGAGTACTACTGACAAAATATGACGCATACAAAGGATTTATACAAAAATGATAAATATGTTTGAAAGATAACCAAATTTCTATTTTTTTTTATTTCAAGATCATATATTTATTACTATTTCTTGAATAACATTTTTATTACCCATTCTTTAAGATTGTCATGTTATCTAACGTCAAAACCACACGAAGACGTCGAAAATATACCTATCAGTGAAAAAATCGTTTCAAAATCAAGAAACATTGTAATAAAAATTTTCAACCCATTTTTTTTTTTTTTAAATTTTTATTACTTTTATTAATTCATTGAAGGAAGTTAATTGCTTTAAAACAGGAAATACAAAAAATCCTACGGCTAGGATTAAAATTTCATCTCTTTGTTGTATTTTTAGCTAAAAAGGTATTTTTATCTTTAATCTTTATTACATTTTAATCATAAAATATTAATATAATGAAATAGAAAAATTAGATTTTGCAGTTAAGATGTATGTTGTAGAAGGGGGATACAAGTCTTTGTAGCAAGGTCAATACTCTTTGTGAAAGGCGCCAATGATTTATATTCATATGAAAAGCGGAAATGTGTGCTCTAAAAGACAAATAATTTCAATTCCCTAACTATAGAAAAGTAGTTTGAAAATAATTTATATTAGAATGTTTAGTCTACTTCGGCAAATGGTGGCGTATTTCGCATAATGAGCAAATGTACTCGAAAGGGCCGTTCAACAAACTTTGTCATTGGTACGATGAAGAACTCTGACTGCTGCGCCTTGCAGAGTCAAAGTCAAAAATATGTGCCTTTTGACATACAAAAAAGAAAACAGCAGTCCTTTTTAGCTCACCTGAGCCAAAGGCTCAAGTGAGCTTTTCTGATCAAAATTTGTCCGTTGTCTGTCGTTGTCGTCGTCGTTGTAGCAAACTTTTCACATTTTCATCTTTTTCTCAAGAACCACTGGGCCAATTTCAACCAAACTTGCTACAAAGTATCCTTGGGTAAAGGGGATTCAAGTTTGTTCAAATAAAGGGCCACGCCCTTTTTCAAGGGGAGATAATTATGAATTAGAGAAAAATTAATGGCATTTAAAAAAAAATCTTCTCCTCAAGAACCACTGGGCCAGGAAAGATGAAACTCATGTGGAATCATCCTCAGGTAGTGTAGATTCAAATTTGTACAAATCATGACCCCCGAGGGTAGGGTGGGGCCAAAATGGCCGATCAAAGTTTTACATAGGAATATATAGGAGAACTCTTTAAAAATCTTCTTCTCAAGAACCACTGGGTCAGGAAAAATGAAACTCATGTGGAATCATCTTCAGGTAGGGTAAATTCAAGTTTATTCAAAGCATGACCCCTGGGGGTAGGGTGGGGCCAAAATGGCCGATCAAAGTTTTACATAGGAATATATAGGAAAAATCTTTGAAAATCTTTTTCTCAAGAACCACTGGGCCAGAAAAGATGAAACTCATGTGGAATCATCTTCAGGTAGTGTAAATTCAAGTTTGTTCAAATCATGACCCCCGGGGGTAGGGTGGGGCCAAAATGACCAATCAAAGTTTTACATAGGAAAATATAGGGAAACCTTTGAAAATCTTCTTTTCAAGTACTTCAAAGCCATGCCTAGTGATATTTATAGGGAATCATCCTCAGGTATTGTAGATTCTAGTTTGTTCAAATCATGACCCCCTGGGGGGTTAAAATTAAAGCCCTCTCCCCACCCCCCCCCCCATCCCCGCCCTCAGTAAACTTTCAGTTCTGATCTGATATGTGCTTTTTTCTAGCCAATTGCTCAGGTGAGCGATGTGGCCCCTGGGCCTCTTGTTTTAAAGAAGTGTCGAGTATATGTCTAAATTTGAAGCCCTTCCCCGGTATAGGGTGACATCTCTGTATGAGTGAAAAATTCTCAAATTGGGATGTTAAACAATAATATAATCAATCAATCAATCATCTAAATGTTTTAAGACTTTTCACATTAAAACAGTTTCGCTCTAAATTTCAGAAGCATGAGTTACAAATATCTGCGTCAGAGGCGTTCATACAGTGATAACCAACGGCCTCAATCTGATCATCTCCCCCTTAGAAAGTTGCATAGAAAATGTCCAGGTACTGTGAAATTAAACACTTAGTTTTCATTGAATGTTGCAATTGTAATATATGCCATCAGCGAAATATATTTCAAATATATTTCTCTCAGTTATGTGTAAGATATTGAATCACTATTTAAAGTTGAACATGATTTGTAAACGGACTTTGTCTGCCAAATTTCTTAATGCACTCGTTATATCTGAGGGCCTCTTTACTATATAAGCCGCTCATTTGTTTATTCACTGTTGTCCCCTGTGTAAAAAGACGGTCGTATGATACATAGCGCTTGGCTGCAAAAAAAAAAGAAAAAAAAAAAAAAGAGAAGCAAACAATTATGTATATCTTCCACGAAAAATGGAGAAAGATACCAAAGAAACCAACAAAAGTTGTATAGGGCAGTGCAGTTTAAAAACAAATACAATTGCAAATTCACGTAACTACAATAAAGTCAATAAACAAAGGCATGGTAAAACACGCAGTACAACACTGATACGCGTGACAATATAACATGCAGTCGGGTGTTACGAATGCGAAGATTATATTCCGGTGCTGATATCGTATATAGTATAATATTTCTTTTTTTTCTGTGATAACTCTTTGAAAGTTAGCGGAGTTGATAATTCTACCGGAATGTAAAATAGGCAGGTCGATAGGTCAGGAGCTAGGATGCCTAATATGCATGCAAATCTCGTGCACATCTATCTCCGTGTTTGACTTTAAGGAGGATAAATATGCGTTAATCTCGTGCGGCTGCCGTTGTGTTTAACGTCAGTGTGCAAGGACTATTAAAATTGTCATGGGAGTCCTCGTGTAATTTAAATTTATGTCTACATTTTAAAAATCTAAATCTACAATTTTATTGCACAATGAAATGGAAATATAAGGAATCACTTTCTAGTTAGTATAGTATGCCAGGGACATCAACGAAAGTGTGAAACATGCGATAATTTATGCAAAACGGGCTTCGCCCGTTCTGCAAATTATCCCATGTTTCCCACTATCGTTGATGCCCTGGCATACTATACTAAATAGATAGTGATTCCTTAAATCGAATATGGCGTATGCTCGTATTGACGAGCTGTGTTCAGCTTATATTATCAGCATGGCTATGGATGTAAAACTTAAAGTAACAATTTGACAACGTTTATG
>NW_026924448.1:0-23370 GCF_032062105.1 Saccostrea cuccullata
ATACATTTCATTCTCCTGAATACTAAAAGTGATTATTCTGTCCATCCTGGGCAATTGTGGGCAGATTATATGGGCCTAGCAGAATTCAATAATTACATGAAAATGCACATTTTATTGATATTACTTCATTAAATATGCAATATAAACTCTTTGTTTTGTTATTATTCAAAGAAAAATAGTCATTTTATAGCAAACCATTGAAAAATTTAGATTCTGTCACATTTAAATATAGATAAATTTAAAAATTGAAAAAGGGGGGGGGGCATATTTCATGAAAATATCAATAACAGAATAGGTTAAATTTGGAAAAATAAAGCAAAAAAAGTTTTTTTGTACTATATATGGTTAGGTTTAGTGACATTTAGGTATGCTGACTGATTTTTATTTTCAAAATAATTATATTTAGTAAATTAGGTTGAAAAAATGGCAAATATATGTAATTTCAGTGATATCGCACTAATTAATACACTTAAATTTTAATTAGATTTAATTAATTAAAGCAAGACATGATTTTAATTATGCGACAATACCCAAAGTATCAAATTCAAACAATTAATTTATTCTCTGGCAAAAAATGCCTGAATCTTATATGATTTATTATGCTGATGGTTCAAAGTCTTTAAAAATGTATGCTGGAAAAGAGTAACCCCCCTTGCTTTTTAGTGAATATACCTAACTGTACAGATTTTAAATAACAGAAACAAAGTATTTTTTAAATTGACTTACATAAATAAACCTTTTTGTATAAAAATCAGACTAAAATTCACATTTCTAAAAATTGATGCATTCTTGAAGGTGGCAGAGGATAGTTTTTTTTGCAATCAAAACGTTTGACTGACGGTTTACTTAATATTGAGCTGCTTTAAAAATGTGCATTGAAAAATTTTAAATTCCCTCTACATGTAATAATAGTATGATGTAGTCCCTTGAGAAATTTGAAGCTTTTAGGAATAAAACATGTACAACTTACACAATGAGCCCTAAAGATGGCGCAGGGACAATCTCAAAATTTCATGTGAATCAAGCCTATTTTCACTATTTCGCCGCAGCCGCATCTGCTTCCAGGCCCGTGCGCCTGACCTAAGCTACCACACAAATTGCAGAATAACATTTGTACATACCAATGAACAGCAAGAGATAATGGCTCAACCACCTCGTTTTCAAGCTACAATTCATCCTGTGAACCCACCCCGCTTTTCTGGTGAAATACCGGTAGAGCGAGTTTTGAGCTTAGTTTCGTATTTCTAGTCCATATCCCATATACAGTAGTAGTGACACTAAAGTGTCATATTTCAATAAAATATACAAGGCCACCAATTCCCTCCAAATGCACCCATAAAATATTCTAGCTATAAAATTACCTATAATATGCATTCAAACCTCAGGTTTCTCTATTTTTTCTATTTTTTGACCGGTACTTTATTCGAAACTATCCTCTGCCACCTTTAACTTTCAAAGTTTGTCTTGCAAGTAATAAACCTTGCTCAATTCAAAAAGAACATGCAATTCTGAGTAAAAATATACCAAATATGTCTTGATTCATTGAAAAATAAAAAAGTTATGGCCAAATAAGAGACCTCACCAATTCTCGGTCAACCACCTTAACCCCATATTGTTTCTTACACATAAAACAAATGCAATTCTTACAACTCCAGATGATAAATATACCAGCAAAAAAGTGTTAAATGGTAATTTTAATCTATTTCAAATACATTTATATGTAAAAAGTCAAATATAAAGGGCACATCTTGGTGAAATGTACTCACATGTATCACATACTCCCCTATTTTTCATGTTCTATGAAATTCCATTTTATCTCTTTTTCACTTGGTTTTATATACCTATAACTTCTTTGCAAAGTTAAAACCCCTTTCAACTTTCAAGATATTTATCATGATATGCAAAAAACCCTCTTGCATCATATGCTAAAGAAAAAGTGTCCAGGAAATGGCTGTTCAACACCCTACCCCTGCAGCCATTTCTTCAGTGTAATGAAAATGCACTGTAAAAATTTGTTTGTCCTAGCTGAATTCTTTCTAAGTGTCTGATATTCACTTTTAACAGTTATGAGTAATCAAATACATACATTTCATTCTCCTGAATACTAAAAGTGATTATTCTGTCCATCCTGGGCAATTGTGGGCAGATTATATGGGCCTAGCAGAATTCAATAATTACATGAAAATGCACATTTTATTGATATTACTTCATTAAATATGCAATATAAACTCTTTGTTTTGTTATTATTCAAAGAAAAATAGTCATTTTATAGCAAACCATTCAAAAATTTAGATTCTGTCACATTTAAATATAGATAAATTTAAAAATTGAAAAGGGGGGGGGGGGGCATATTTCATGAAAATATCAATAACAGAATAGGTTAAATTTGGAAAAATAAAGCAAAAAAAGTTTTTTTGTACTATATATGGTTAGGTTTAGTGACATTTAGGTATGCTGACTGATTTTTATTTTCAAAATAATTATATTTAGTAAATTAGGTTGAAAAAATGGCAAATATATGTAATTTCAGTGATATCGCACTAATTAATACACTTAAATTTTAATTAGATTTAATTAATTAAAGCAAGACATGATTTTAATTATGCGACAATACCCAAAGTATCAAATTCAAACAATTAATTTATTCTCTGGCAAAAAATGCCTGAATCTTATATGATTTATTATGCTGATGGTTCAAAGTCTTTAAAAATGTATGCTGGAAAAGAGTAACCCCCCTTGCTTTTTAGTGAATATACCTAACTGTACAGATTTTAAATAACAGAAACAAAGTATTTTTTAAATTGACTTACATAAATAAACCTTTTTGTATAAAAATCAGACTAAAATTCACATTTCTAAAAATTGATGCATTCTTGAAGGTGGCAGAGGATAGTTTTTTTTGCAATCAAAACGTTTGACTGACGGTTTACTTAATATTGAGCTGCTTTAAAAATGTGCATTGAAAAATTTTAAATTCCCTCTTGTAATAATAGTATGATGTAGTCCCTTGAGAAATTTGAAGCTTTTAGGAATAAAACATGTACAACTTACACAATGAGCCCTAAAGATGGCGCAGGGACAATCTCAAAATTTCATGTGAATCAAGCCTATTTTCACTATTTCGCCGCAGCCGCATCTGCTTCCAGGCCCGTGCGCCTGACCTAAGCTACCACACAAATTGCAGAATAACATTTGTACATACCAATGAACAGCAAGAGATAATGGCTCAACCACCTCGTTTTCAAGCTACAATTCATCCTGTGAACCCACCCCGCTTTTCTGGTGAAATACCGGTAGAGCGAGTTTTGAGCTTAGTTTCGTATTTCTAGTCCATATCCCATATACAGTAGTAGTGACACTAAAGTGTCATATTTCAATAAAATATACAAGGCCACCAATTCCCTCCAAATGCACCCATAAAATATTCTAGCTATAAAATTACCTATAATATGCATTCAAACCTCAGGTTTCTCTATTTTTTCTATTTTTTGACCGGTACTTTATTCGAAACTATCCTCTGCCACCTTTAACTTTCAAAGTTTGTCTTGCAAGTAATAAACCTTGCTCAATTCAAAAAGAACATGCAATTCTGAGTAAAAATATACCAAATATGTCTTGATTCATTGAAAAATAAAAAAGTTATGGCCAAATAAGAGACCTCACCAATTCTCGGTCAACCACCTTAACCCCATATTGTTTCTTACACATAAAACAAATGCAATTCTTACAACTCCAGATGATAAATATACCAGCAAAAAAGTGTTAAATGGTAATTTTAATCTATTTCAAATACATTTATATGTAAAAAGTCAAATATAAAGGGCACATCTTGGTGAAATGTACTCACATGTATCACATACTCCCCTATTTTTCATGTTCTATGAAATTCCATTTTATCTCTTTTTCACTTGGTTTTATATACCTATAACTTCTTTGCAAAGTTAAAACCCCTTTCAACTTTCAAGATATTTATCATGATATGCAAAAAACCCTCTTGCATCATATGCTAAAGAAAAAGTGTCCAGGAAATGGCTGTTCAACACCCTACCCCTGCAGCCATTTCTTCAGTGTAATGAAAATGCACTGTAAAAATGTGTTTGTCCTAGCTGAATTCTTTCTAAGTGTCTGATATTCACTTTTAACAGTTATGAGTAATCAAATACATACATTTCATTCTCCTGAATACTAAAAGTGATTATTCTGTCCATCCTGGGCAATTGTGGGCAGATTATATGGGCCTAGCAGAATTCAATAATTACATGAAAATGCACATTTTATTGATATTACTTCATTAAATATGCAATATAAACTCTTTGTTTTGTTATTATTTAAAGAAAAATAGTCATTTTATAGCAAACCATTGAAAAATTTAGATTCTGTCACATTTAAATATAGATAAATTTAAAAATTGAAAAGGGGGGGGGCATATTTCATGAAAATATCAATAACAGAATAGGTTAAATTTGGAAAAATAAAGCAAAAAAAGTTTTTTTGTACTATATATGGTTAGGTTTAGTGACATTTAGGTATGCTGACTGATTTTTATTTTCAAAATAATTATATTTAGTAAATTAGGTTGAAAAAATGGCAAATATATGTAATTTCAGTGATATCGCACTAATTAATACACTTAAATTTTAATTAGATTTAATTAATTAAAGCAAGACATGATTTTAATTATGCGACAATACCCAAAGTATCAAATTCAAACAATTAATTTATTCTCTGGCAAAAAATGCCTGAATCTTATATGATTTATTATGCTGATGGTTCAAAGTCTTTAAAAATGTATGCTGGAAAAGAGTAACCCCCCTTGCTTTTTAGTGAATATACCTAACTGTACAGATTTTAAATAACAGAAACAAAGTATTTTTTTAAATTGACTTACATAAATAAACCCTTTTGTATGAAAATCAGACTAAAATTCACATTTCTAAAAATTGATGCATTCTTGAAGGTGGCAGAGGATAGTTTTTTTTGCAATCAAAACGTTTGACTGACGGTTTACTTAATATTGAGCTGCTTTAAAAATGTGCATTGAAAAATTTTAAATTCCCTCTACATGTAATAATAGTATGAAGTAGTCCCTTGAGAAATTTGAAGCTTTTAGGAATAAAACATGTACAACTTACAGAATGAGCCCTAAAGATGGCGCAGGGACAATCTCAAAATTTCATGTGAATCAAGCCTATTTTCACTATTTCGCCGCAGCCGCATCTGCTTCCAGGCCCGTGCGCCTGACCTAAGCTACCACACAAATTGCAGAATAACATTTGTACATACCAATGAACAGCAAGAGATAATGGCTCAACCACCTCGTTTTCAAGCTACAATTCATCCTGTGAACCCACCCCGCTTTTCTGGTGAAATACCGGTAGAGCGAGTTTTGAGCATAGTTTCGTATTTCTAGTCCATATCCCATATACAGTAGTAGTGACACTAAAGTGTCATATTTCAATAAAATATACAAGGCCACCAATTCCCTCCAAATGCACCCATAAAATATTCTAGCTATAAAATTACCTATAATATGCATTCAAACCTCAGGTTTCTCTATTTTTTCTATTTTTTGACCGGTACTTTATTCGAAACTATCCTCTGCCACCTTTAACTTTCAAAGTTTGTCTTGCAAGTAATAAACCTTGCTCAATTCAAAAAGAACATGCAATTCTGAGTAAAAATATACCAAATATGTCTTGATTCATTGAAAAATAAAAAAGTTATGGCCAAATAAGAGACCTCACCAATTCTCGGTCAACCACCTTAACCCCATATTGTTTCTTACACATAAAACAAATGCAATTCTTACAACTCCAGATGATAAATATACCAGCAAAAAAGTGTTAAATGGTAATTTTAATCTATTTCAAATACATTTATATGTAAAAAGTCAAATATAAAGGGCACATTTTGGTGAAATGTACTCACATGTATCACATACTCCCCTATTTTTCATGTTCTATGAAATTCCATTTTATCTCATTTTCACTTGGATTTATATACCTATAACTTTTTTGCAAAGTTAAAACCCCTTTCAACTTTCAAGATATTTATCATGATATGCAAAAAACCCTCTTGCATCATATGCTAAAGAAAAAGTGTCCAGGAAATGGCTGTTCAACACCCTACCCCTGCAGCCATTTCTTCAGTGTAATGAAAATGCACTGTAAAAATGTGTTTGTCCTAGCTGAATTCTTTCTAAGTGTCTGATATTCACTTTTAACAGTTATGAGTAATCAAATACATACATTTCATTCTCCTGAATACTAAAAGTGATTATTCTGTCCATCCTGGGCAATTGTGGGCAGATTATATGGGCCTAGCAGAATTCAATAATTACATGAAAATGCACATTTTATTGATATTACTTCATTAAATATGCAATATAAACTCTTTGTTTTGTTATTATTTAAAGAAAAATAGTCATTTTATAGCAAACCATTGAAAAATTTAGATTCTGTCACATTTAAATATAGATAAATTTAAAAATTGAAAGGGGGGGGGGGCATATTTCATGAAAATATCAATAACAGAATAGGTTAAATTTGGAAAAATAAAGCAAAAAAAGTTTTTTTGTACTATATATGGTTAGGTTTAGTGACATTTAGGTATGCTGACTGATTTTTATTTTCAAAATAATTATATTTAGTAAATTAGGTTGAAAAAATGGCAAATATATGTAATTTCAGTGATATCGCACTAATTAATACACTTAAATTTTAATTAGATTTAATTAATTAAAGCAAGACATGATTTTAATTATGCGACAATACCCAAAGTATCAAATTCAAACAATTAATTTATTCTCTGGCAAAAAATGCCTGAATCTTATATGATTTATTATGCTGATGGTTCAAAGTCTTTAAAAATGTATGCTGGAAAAGAGTAACCCCCCTTGCTTTTTAGTGAATATACCTAACTGTACAGATTTTAAATAACAGAAACAAAGTATTTTTTTAAATTGACTTACATAAATAAACCCTTTTGTATAAAAATCAGACTAAAATTCACATTTCTAAAAATTGATGCATTCTTGAAGGTGGCAGAGGATAGTTTTTTTTGCAATCAAAACGTTTGACTGACGGTTTACTTAATATTGAGCTGCTTTAAAAATGTGCATTGAAAAATTTTAAATTCCCTCTACATGTAATAATAGTATGATGTAGTCCCTTGAGAAATTTGAAGCTTTTAGGAATAAAACATGTACAACTTACACAATGAGCCCTAAAGATGGCGCAGGGACAATCTCAAAATTTCATGTGAATCAAGCCTATTTTCACTATTTCGCCGCAGCCGCATCTGCTTCCAGGCCCGTGCGCCTGACCTAAGCTACCACACAAATTGCAGAATAACATTTGTACATACCAATGAACAGCAAGAGATAATGGCTCAACCACCTCGTTTTCAAGCTACAATTCATCCTGTGAACCCACCCCGCTTTTCTGGTGAAATACCGGTAGAGCGAGTTTTGAGCTTAGTTTCGTATTTCTAGTCCATATCCCATATACAGTAGTAGTGACACTAAAGTGTCATATTTCAATAAAATATACAAGGCCACCAATTCCCTCCAAATGCACCCATAAAATATTCTAGCTATAAAATTACCTATAATATGCATTCAAACCTCAGGTTTCTCTATTTTTTCTATTTTTTGACCGGTACTTTATTCGAAACTATCCTCTGCCACCTTTAACTTTCAAAGTTTGTCTTGCAAGTAATAAACCTTGCTCAATTCAAAAAGAACATGCAATTCTGAGTAAAAATATACCAAATATGTCTTGATTCATTGAAAAATAAAAAAGTTATGGCCAAATAAGAGACCTCACCAATTCTCGGTCAACCACCTTAACCCCATATTGTTTCTTACACATAAAACAAATGCAATTCTTACAACTCCAGATGATAAATATACCAGCAAAAAAGTGTTAAATGGTAATTTTAATCTATTTCAAATACATTTATATGTAAAAAGTCAAATATAAAGGGCACATCTTGGTGAAATGTACTCACATGTATCACATACTCCCCTATTTTTCATGTTCTATGAAATTCCATTTTATCTCTTTTTCACTTGGTTTTATATACCTATAACTTCTTTGCAAAGTTAAAACCCCTTTCAACTTTCAAGATATTTATCATGATATGCAAAAAACCCTCTTGCATCATATGCTAAAGAAAAAGTGTCCAGGAAATGGCTGTTCAACACCCTACCCCTGCAGCCATTTCTTCAGTGTAATGAAAATGCACTGTAAAAATGTGTTTGTCCTAGCTGAATTCTTTCTAAGTGTCTGATATTCACTTTTAACAGTTATGAGTAATCAAATACATACATTTCATTCTCCTGAATACTAAAAGTGATTATTCTGTCCATCCTGGGCAATTGTGGGCAGATTATATGGGCCTAGCAGAATTCAATAATTACATGAAAATGCACATTTTATTGATATTACTTCATTAAATATGCAATATAAACTCTTTGTTTTGTTATTATTCAAAGAAAAATAGTCATTTTATAGCAAACCATTGAAAAATTTAGATTCTGTCACATTTAAATATAGATAAATTTAAAAATTGAAAGGGGGGGGGGGGCATATTTCATGAAAATATCAATAACAGAATAGGTTAAATTTGGAAAAATAAAGCAAAAAAAGTTTTTTTGTACTATATATGGTTAGGTTTAGTGACATTTAGGTATGCTGACTGATTTTTATTTTCAAAATAATTATATTTAGTAAATTAGGTTGAAAAAATGGCAAATATATGTAATTTCAGTGATATCGCACTAATTAATACACTTAAATTTTAATTAGATTTAATTAATTAAAGCAAGACATGATTTTAATTATGCGACAATACCCAAAGTATCAAATTCAAACAATTAATTTATTCTCTGGCAAAAAATGCCTGAATCTTATATGATTTATTATGCTGATGGTTCAAAGTCTTTAAAAATGTATGCTGGAAAAGAGTAACCCCCCTTGCTTTTTAGTGAATATACCTAACTGTACAGATTTTAAATAACAGAAACAAAGTATTTTTTAAATTGACTTACATAAATAAACCTTTTTGTATAAAAATCAGACTAAAATTCACATTTCTAAAAATTGATGCATTCTTGAAGGTGGCAGAGGATAGTTTTTTTTGCAATCAAAACGTTTGACTGACGGTTTACTTAATATTGAGCTGCTTTAAAAATGTGCATTGAAAAATTTTAAATTCCCTCTACATGTAATAATAGTATGATGTAGTCCCTTGAGAAATTTGAAGCTTTTAGGAATAAAACATGTACAACTTACACAATGAGCCCTAAAGATGGCGCAGGGACAATCTCAAAATTTCATGTGAATCAAGCCTATTTTCACTATTTCGCCGCAGCCGCATCTGCTTCCAGGCCCGTGCGCCTGACCTAAGCTACCACACAAATTGCAGAATAACATTTGTACATACCAATGAACAGCAAGAGATAATGGCTCAACCACCTCGTTTTCAAGCTACAATTCATCCTGTGAACCCACCCCGCTTTTCTGGTGAAATACCGGTAGAGCGAGTTTTGAGCATAGTTTCGTATTTCTAGTCCATATCCCATATACAGTAGTAGTGACACTAAAGTGTCATATTTCAATAAAATATACAAGGCCACCAATTCCCTCCAAATGCACCCATAAAATATTCTAGCTATAAAATTACCTATAATATGCATTCAAACCTCAGGTTTCTCTATTTTTTCTATTTTTTGACCGGTACTTTATTCGAAACTATCCTCTGCCACCTTTAACTTTCAAAGTTTGTCTTGCAAGTAATAAACCTTGCTCAATTCAAAAAGAACATGCAATTCTGAGTAAAAATATACCAAATATGTCTTGATTCATTGAAAAATAAAAAAGTTATGGCCAAATAAGAGACCTCACCAATTCTCGGTCAACCACCTTAACCCCATATTGTTTCTTACACATAAAACAAATGCAATTCTTACAACTCCAGATGATAAATATACCAGCAAAAAAGTGTTAAATGGTAATTTTAATCTATTTCAAATACATTTATATGTAAAAAGTCAAATATAAAGGGCACATCTTGGTGAAATGTACTCACATGTATCACATACTCCCCTATTTTTCATGTTCTATGAAATTCCATTTTATCTCTTTTTCACTTGGTTTTATATACCTATAACTTCTTTGCAAAGTTAAAACCCCTTTCAACTTTCAAGATATTTATCATGATATGCAAAAAACCCTCTTGCATCATATGCTAAAGAAAAAGTGTCCAGGAAATGGCTGTTCAACACCCTACCCCTGCAGCCATTTCTTCAGTGTAATGAAAATGCACTGTAAAAATTTGTTTGTCCTAGCTGAATTCTTTCTAAGTGTCTGATATTCACTTTTAACAGTTATGAGTAATCAAATACATACATTTCATTCTCCTGAATACTAAAAGTGATTATTCTGTCCATCCTGGGCAATTGTGGGCAGATTATATGGGCCTAGCAGAATTCAATAATTACATGAAAATGCACATTTTATTGATATTACTTCATTAAATATGCAATATAAACTCTTTGTTTTGTTATTATTCAAAGAAAAATAGTCATTTTATAGCAAACTATTCAAAAATTTAGATTCTGTCACATTTAAATATAGATAAATTTAAAAATTGAAAAGGGGGGGGGGGCATATTTCATGAAAATATCAATAACAGAATAGGTTAAATTTGGAAAAATAAAGCAAAAAAAGTTTTTTTGTACTATATATGGTTAGGTTTAGTGACATTTAGGTATGCTGACTGATTTTTATTTTCAAAATAATTATATTTAGTAAATTAGGTTGAAAAAATGGCAAATATATGTAATTTCAGTGATATCGCACTAATTAATACACTTAAATTTTAATTAGATTTAATTAATTAAAGCAAGACATGATTTTAATTATGCGACAATACCCAAAGTATCAAATTCAAACAATTAATTTATTCTCTGGCAAAAAATGCCTGAATCTTATATGATTTATTATGCTGATGGTTCAAAGTCTTTAAAAATGTATGCTGGAAAAGAGTAACCCCCCTTGCTTTTTAGTGAATATACCTAACTGTACAGATTTTAAATAACAGAAACAAAGTATTTTTTTAAATTGACTTACATAAATAAACCCTTTTGTATAAAAATCAGACTAAAATTCACATTTCTAAAAATTGATGCATTCTTGAAGGTGGCAGAGGATAGTTTTTTTTGCAATCAAAACGTTTGACTGACGGTTTACTTAATATTGAGCTGCTTTAAAAATGTGCATTGAAAAATTTTAAATTCCCTCTACATGTAATAATAGTATGATGTAGTCCCTTGAGAAATTTGAAGCTTTTAGGAATAAAACATGTACAACTTACACAATGAGCCCTAAAGATGGCGCAGGGACAATCTCAAAATTTCATGTGAATCAAGCCTATTTTCACTATTTCGCCGCAGCCGCATCTGCTTCCAGGCCCGTGCGCCTGACCTAAGCTACCACACAAATTGCAGAATAACATTTGTACATACCAATGAACAGCAAGAGATAATGGCTCAACCACCTCGTTTTCAAGCTACAATTCATCCTGTGAACCCACCCCGCTTTTCTGGTGAAATACCGGTAGAGCGAGTTTTGAGCATAGTTTCGTATTTCTAGTCCATATCCCATATACAGTAGTAGTGACACTAAAGTGTCATATTTCAATAAAATATACAAGGCCACCAATTCCCTCCAAATGCACCCATAAAATATTCTAGCTATAAAATTACCTATAATATGCATTCAAACCTCAGGTTTCTCTATTTTTTCTATTTTTTGACCGGTACTTTATTTTCCTGTTAAAAACTAAAAATTTCAAATCACAAAATATTGTGGATCCCGTGTATAAATTCAGGAAATCTAGATCTTTATAGATCTAACATCAGAACAACGACGGAGTTCGTTTCAACAAATGTATTAATAATATCCAAACGTAGTTTACAATCCAGTACAAGCAATGTGTTTCAACTCGCTAACTCTGTCTCTCCTTATATACCCTGTCTGACACCTAACGTGATTTAGGGCACCTAGTTAGGGCATTAGGCTCCATCGTTAGGGCACCTGTTAGGGCGTTAGGCTCCATCATTAGGGCACCCTGTTAGGGCAATCGGCTCCATCATTAGGGCTCCTATTAGGGCAATCAGCTCCAAGTATTAGGGCCTCTGCACCATTGTTAGGTGTCAAGACAGTTGATACATTTAGGGCATCTGATAAGCACCATAATTAGGACACTAATTAGACTTCCAAGATAAGGGTGCTAATCAGGTACCATGGTTAGGGCTTATCAAATAAACAAAAATAATATCCTATTTTATGAACAACTGTAGCATATTTACATACATAAACAAAAACATTACATCGGTCCCTCCTTTTGAAACATGACTTCCACTGTCATCAATATTTTAAACATGAACATGAATTATAATTGACATGAAAGGCAATACCTCGGTATAAGAAAAAGATCATGTATAATTTTATAATTTCGAAATTCACACACAAACAAAAAAATGCCCAATACACAAAACCCAAACAAAATCAATAAAAAGACAAAAACATAATACAATGAAATTTTTTTTCAATTAAAAAAATGTTTCTAGATTAAATCAAAAGTCCATGTAGTTAACACTGTTATTGGTCTTGAGATTTCTCCCGCCGTATTTTAAGCACTTCCTTTTCCAACTTCTGTTTTGGGTTTTCTTCCCTTGTTTTTAGGCCGTCTAGAACCGACTGACACCTGGCCTCCGGCATCAGTCATCTTTAGTTTAAATAATTCCTGACAGTTCTCTTTTCAACACAATTATGGTCTCGAGAGGTGTCACTTTGTTGAAGTCTTCTTCCTTCTCTCTGGGCTGTAAGGGCGTCCCCTCCTCCCTGGACCTGTACTGGTACATGTACTTGCGGTTCTCATGTTTTTATAGATACTGTTGAATCTGTCACCCGCGCTTGGAGGTTTGGCAGTATCTGCAGCTGCTATTTCATTATTCAATTCCCCATCTTCAATCTCATACACAGGCTTATAGCCTGGTTTTGTCTCTTTTGGCAGTTCTTTTTCCCCAATTCGAAAGCACTCTTCTTGCACTGCATTTAAAACTGCTTTTTGAAGTGTCCTGGGTCTGGTCCGTTTTACTGCGAGTCAAAAATCCTCAGATTGTCCACACTTATCTAAGAAGGACTGTATAGCATTTTCTTCAATTAAATCTGGATTTCCTGGATAGGCCCTTCGGTACAAATCTTCTTCGATGGCCTGTCCTAAATCTCGCAGGGACTCATCCGGTAGTCGTCTCCTTAATTTTACATCCGCAATATATTTTTCTTTCATTGCAGAATGTCAAAATCTTTGATTCATTTTCTCCTTTAGTTGCTCATAATCACACTGTATAGCAACAGGCGTTCCATATGCCTAGCTCTCAGCTTGTCCTCTCAAGGTGCTGAGCAAAACTCTGCGGGATTTCTTGGGTCTCCATGAGTTTAGTTCTGCAATATTTTCAAAATACCGCAAAAACTCATCCCAAACATCGTTGTTGACCCCAGAGAATGTTCTTCTCAGTGGATAATCATTGGTTCTTTGACCAGCATTTAGTGTCATAGGACTGTTTCTAGGTGTCCCGCAAGCCATAGGAATTTCAAAATTGTACCCAAGTCCCTGAGGAGACAGATTACCCAAATAAGGAGTAGTGCATCCAGATTGCCCAAAAATTTTAGGTTCCTGATTGGTACCTGTAAGGGCATTAGGTGCACTACCACCAGTATAGGGTGTATCATTAGGTATCAAAGAAATTTCCTTACTGGCATTCGGCAGACCTAATTCTCCATACTTCCATATTACTCTGATTACCATAACAAGCAATATCATACTCGTTATCGATACTAGAGAAATTACTGCATTTTCTTGAGATTCCTGCACGATCTCATTTTCTGGAAAATAGATCCAGGTCATCACCATCAGGGAACATCCTATCAAAGCAAAGAGTACCCAAATAAATAGGATTCTCTTTAAGCTTGGCCTTGGATTGTACTCGTTTTGAACAGAAAGACCCTGCGAATTTTGCCTGAACTCCTGAAAGTTAGGATTGTCTGGCATTACTCGACTTGTGGGCTGCAAACTTGTTCTACACCCTGCATCGACCTCTATTCCAGAGTCATTCAGAGGAGCTGGACTGTCGAAGTACTGTCCTACCTTTCTAGGCGTAATTCTCCTCCTTATGACGGGTGTCTCCATTTCAAACTCTATGTTGTCTCGTTCCTGTGTTACACGTAGAATGACTTCTTTGAATCCCACCGCTGCCACCAATCGTGACGTTTTCCTCTCTATGGTGTGTTTGTGTATACCCGTGTCACAAAATATTGTGGATCCCGTGTAGAAGCTAGGAACTTTAGATCTTTATAGATCTAACATCAGAACAACGACGGAGTTCGTTTCAACAAGTGTATTAATAATATCCAAACGTAATTTACAATCCAGTACAAGCAATGTGTTTCAACTCACTAACTCTCTCTCTCCTTATATACCCTGTCTGACTCCTAACGTGATTTAGGGCACCTAGTTAGGGCATTAGGCTCCATCATTAGGGCACCTGTTAGGGCATTAGGCTCCATCATTAGGGCACCCTGTTAGGGCAATCGGCTCCATCATTAGGGCTCCTATTAGGGCAATCAGCTCCAAGTATTAGGGCCTCTGCACCATTGTTAGGTGTCAAGACACTTGATACATTTAGGGCATCTGATAAGCACCATAATTAGGACACTAATTAGACTTCCAAGATAAGGGTGCTAATCAGGTACCATGGTTAGGGCTTATCAAATAAACAAAAATAATATCCTATTTTATTAACAACTGTAGCATATTTACATACATAAACAAAAACATTACATTATTAAGAATCTTACTTTAATTTATACAGGTCCAGTCCAAAGACTATTTCTACCTACGTAGATATTAATAGCTACGTAGGTATTTATACCTACCCAAAGTAGCTATTTTTACCTACTTTTTATATTATCTGCATTTTGTGACCAAAAGGCCAAAGGGTGCCACATGTTGAATACCATATATTTTGATACAGTCACATTGATGATGAATACAACAAAATTTTGGTCAAAAAATGATTTCTTCCTGAAGCGGCAATTTTACATTACTTTCTATGCAAAATTGATAATGTACGAAGTAATCATTTTTTGTCCAAATTTTTGTCATATCCATCATCAGTCTGACTGTATCAAGGAATTATGTGCCCACCATGTTGCGCCTTTCATGCATTTGGCCATAAAATGCAGAAAATACAAAAAGTAGGTAAAAATATCTACTTTGGATAGGTTTAAATACCTACATAGCTATTAATAGCTACGTAGGTAGAAATAGTCTTTGGACTGGACCTGTTATACTGTAAAAATAAGTATCTTAAACTTTAAATTTATATTTGTAATTTTATATATTAAAGAGAAGTGATATTATACAAAATGTCTTTGACAAAGGTGTGACACGCAAAACAGAAAATTTGAGATCACTCCTTCCCAGGAGGGGGTTCTTTGTCCCTTTGTTGGCCTTAATTAAGTTTTAATAACTCAAATGTCAATTTATCTCAGAAGGACTCAGATCAGAGTGTTAACTTTGAAAGTGATCCATTACTAATAGAAGGAAAATTTTATTTTCAGACAATTTCAGTTGAATCAGAAACAATACAGCATTGGAGACTTTGTTCTGATTGCTAGCAGCAATGATGACTTCCAAGAAGATCCTTTAGAATCAGCATATGTTGCCAAACTTGAAGACCTGTATTCTGATGGTAATCGCTTATAATATAACAATAGCATTTCAAACAAAATGTTAGAAACACCTGAGTCTAATTCAATGATCAAGTAAAAGGTATTGGTGGAGAGGGCTTATATAGGCTATGCCTGCTGCCCAATCTGTTTATGTAATTGGACCTTTACCAATTACTGTAATTGTGTTTGTGCCAATAAAATATTTGTATTTGTAATTGTTACATGATAAAATATGTTCAAATCAAATCAAAAGATACTGTAGATCACTAAATTTTCGCGACACCTTATTTTAGCAAGATAGTCAAAGTCTCTTGATTAGTGAGACAAAATTTTCACGAATTGTGGTTAGTGCTCTATATAATCTTAAGGAATGCTCTTATATGCAAGGATTAAATTTTCGCGAGCACACTTTTTCGCGTAATTACGCGAAAATAAAGTACTCGCAAATAAAAAGTCATTTAGAGTATACATGTTTGAAAAGTCGTTTATCGTATAGTGGTAAGTTGAATATACATTGATGTAAGTTGAAGAAACAAGGTTTTATGGAACTTTTGTTGCAGTAAATGGCCAATTAATTTTTTTTCCATGTCGGAACATTTTAATTTTTTCTTTTCACTGTACCATTTTAGGTGAACAGAATGTTGCAGAGGTACAGTGGTATTGGACACAAGACGAGATGACGGAATCCATGTTAAAAAGGTGTAAAAAGAAATATGGCAGAATACAGTCCAATGAAGTATTCCTAAATGTCAGCAGAAATGTTCAAAGAGAAATAGACCCTGAAACTGTTTTATGCAAGTGCAAAGTAAGTTTTTTGAACCATTAAACTTTGGAACTGTATTAAAAGTCAATGGTTTTATCTGTTCTTTGTTTGCAAGTACATGCTTAAACATTTAATGGGCCAATCTAAGTGATATAAAAATGTAGATTTTGTCACTAAAATTATCTAATTCTGTGGACTTCATCCTTTTGAAAGGTACTTCAGGGTGATTTAGAAGAAAAGCAGTCAAAAAATATGTTAAAAACTTATGTGTTTAATAAGACATTTGATGGGACAAAATTTCAAGAACTGGAAGATGTCAAAAACAAAACTCCAAGAAAAGAGCCAACACAGAAAAACTCAAAGGAGTACAAAGAAAATGAAGATGTGAGACCCAAAACAAGGAGATCTTTTGGAGGGCTTCCAGCTCGGCAACTACAGGAAAGAAGTAGTATGTTGAATGTCATTCCAGTCAGTAATGACAACAAGGTGGACTCAGATGTCCTCACTTCTTTGGTGCCAAAAGTGAAGAAGCTGCCAGGTTAGACACTCTTGAAATCATTGCTCTTACTAGATCTGGTAAAACATGTCTTTTAAGTGTCTTTCAAAATGAGATTAAGGTTAAAGATATGAGCCTAGATTTTTGCATCTTTTTCAAATATGCATGTTTTTATAGATAGAAGAAAGTCGACTGGTCAGTTTTTGGGACGGAGAATAGAAGCACAGGATGTAGCCTCTATGTTAATGGATGATGACAGTGATGCCATATCTCTAATATCAACTGCATCCTCTGATGTCTCCAGTGTTCCGAGCAATAAATCCATGCCCTTAAAATCGATACTCACCCCCCAGAAGAAACCGGAACTGGCTCATTTAAGCCGGACAGAACCTCGACACCTGAACCGAAGAGTTTCTTTCTCGGCACATGACACTAAACCTCAACCTAAGTCTGCCACTAAGGCTCAGAAGAAGGTTCAGAAGGTGGTAATTAAGAGGATCTCAGATAACATGTACCAGTCCCACAGGAACAAGACCCCGGAGAGCACGGACAGGCCGGCCAGAAAAAGGCTGACACAACAGTTTGATTCCTCACGACCAGAAACACCAGCTTCTCGAAATCTGAGAAAAAGAAGCAAGTAAGAGACCAAATAAAAGTTTCAGTTTAATGTATAGTACATGTATATACAATAAAAGTGCTTCCTTAGATTAATTTAAATCATTTAATATATCTATGAAATATAAGTGTTTCAAAAGCATATCTTGTTTATTTCAGGGCTATTTCTTACGACGAGAATGCAGACTTTTCACCTGTAGGTAAAAACGAGGTCTTCCTGCCTTCAGACAGTGACACAGATAGTGATCTGTCCGACTTTAGTGAACCGACAAGAAAGAAAACTTCCAGAACAAGCAGGACCAACACCCCCAACAGGACAACCACACCCAGGGCCAAAAAACAAAGGGTAAAAAAACAAGATTATGTATACCGTCAGTGAAATTTTTAGTTTGAGGCAAATTTAGCAACATGTCCTTAAAAATTTGTATATAATGTCTAATAGGAAAAAGTTACTTTACCAATATAATTATGCCAAGAAGTATAATTTTTGTCCCAAATATGAGGTGTTGACTTTTTGTTACATTGAACAGAAAGGCAGTAGTTGTGCCACTCCAAAGATCCCTGAGAGATGTGAACCGTTAATGTCCCCTTCCAATGTTCTAGAAGAGGCAAGATCTAGGTAATAATGAGTTTCATGCAGCTGATTCTTCTGAGAATGCATACAGTGTGTAGTTAGGTCAATAATCTACTTTCAAAGTTTACTTTCAGATAGTTGTACATTTTAAACTTTTATTTGTATAGATCAATGGGCAAGTTCTTGAAGCAGTGTTTATGCATTAACAACCTGCTTACATGTGTTATGTATTTTTTTTTTTTTGCAGTAGCTGCACTATTAATTCTCATTCTCACAATTAAAGCATTTTATTTTTAGCTCTACTGGTCAGAGACCAGAGGAGCTGATGCGACAGTAAGGTGTCGGTCATCCGTCCGTCTAGCTGTCTGTCCGTCTGTAAACAATTTTTTAAAATGCCACTCCTCCTACAGTTTAAGTTTGATTTCAATATAACTTGGCACGTAAGTAGACTACACTAAGATACATAATTCTGTATATTCGTTTTTGATTTCAATGAACAGTGTTGGCATGGTTACTGAAAATATCCTTTAAAACGCTACTCCTCCTACTGTTTTTAGTCTGATTTCAGTATAGCCTGGCACACAAGAAGACTACACTAAGATACAAAATTTAGTGCATCGGTTTTTGATTTCGAAGAACGGTGTTGCCATGGTTACTAAAAATAGAAATTTCTGTGAAATTCCTGTAAAATGCTCCTCCTACAGTTTTGGTCTGATTTCAATATAACTTGGCACATAAGTAGACTACACTAAGATACATAATTTAGTGCATCGGTTTTTGATTTCAATGAACAGTTTTGCCATGGTGACTAAAAATAGATTTTTCTGTGAAATTCCTTTAAAATGCTACTCCTCCTACTGTTTTAGTCTGATTTTAATGTAGCCTGGCACACAAGTAGACTACACTAAGATACATGATTTAGTGCATCGGTTTTTGATTTCGAAGAACGGTGATGCCATGGTTACTAAAAATAGAAATATCTGTGAAATTCCGGTAAAATGCTACTCCTACAGTTTTAGTCTGATTTTACTATAACTTTGCAAACAAGTAGACTACACTAAGATACATGATTTAGTGCATCGGTTTTTGATTTTGATGAACAGTGATGCCATGGTTACTAAAAATAGAAATTTCTGTAAAATTCCTTGTATAACGCTACTCCTCCTACAGTTTTGGTCTGATGGCAATGGCTTCTTTTCTCATCCCTTGATATAAGTACAAACCAGTAGAGCTACAGTCTCGACAGAGACTTCTGGTTTAATAATGCAGTATTAATCGGTATTATGAATTCATCAGAATTTGTTTCACTTGTGGATCAGTTTTAGTAAACCCTTTTTTTTCCTTTTAGGTTACATGTATCAGCAGTTCCAGATTCTCTTCCATGTAGAGAGACAGAGTTTCAGGATATTTATAACTTTGTGGAGAGTAAAATCTTAGATGGAACTGGAGGGTGAGTACTCACATGAAAACTTCAACCTATAAATACTAAGCCTTCAAGAATTTGCAAATTTATGGCACCTTGTCCAGGGTTTAGGCCCAGACAGGGATGGGATAAGTTGGTATTAAAATTTAATTACTGCATGGAAAATCTTTGAAGGGGTGTCATCTTGCATAATTTTTATGAGTGTCTATTATACAAGTTTAGTCCTTAGGCTGAAACTATGTTGGTCATGCAAAAAGTTCATTATACTCTGTTCCATTACAAAACATAAATTTATTTCTGATTTTAATCAAGCATCGTGTGTGCATAATGGCAGTAGGCCAAGTGCTCTTCTTTACTAGATTGAGTAGTAATTTATGTCCATGAGCACAGCTCAAGGTCAAAAATGGAGCAAGGTTTTCTATTCACTTCAAATGTCTTCTATTTTTATTTTTAAAAACCTACACATGTAGGTTTTTGGCAGGTCTTTAAAACTCCTCAGAAAGATTTAAAATTCACTTCACAAGTTTAGAATTCCAGTTTTAGCAGAGTTGGTAATGGCCTAATAAAAACTCATGATAAACAGGTGACCATCAATGCCCATGGACCTCTTCCATATAAAAGAAATTGAGATTTTGATAATGAACATTAAATTTATCTGCAGGTGTATGTACATATCTGGAGTCCCTGGTACAGGTAAGACTGCCACGGTACATGAAGTGGTGCGGGCCCTCCATCAGGCGACAGAACAGGAGGAACTACCAGGCTTTAAGTACATTGACGTCAATGGAATGAAATTAACAGAACCCCGTCAGGCTTATGTACAAATCTTACAGGTTAGTGTGAGACAGTTCACATTTCTGTCTGGAAAAAGATTATGACTGTGTGTGCTCTTTAGAATGCAGTTACACTTGGGAAGTCGTGTACCATATGAATTGAAGATTGAAAAATGTGTTACTGCACACACAAAACTTAATTGCTTGTTTGTATATTATAGCAACTGACCAATCAGAAAGCTACCCCTGACCATGCAGCTGATTTGCTGAACAAGAAATTTACTACCCCGGGACCTCGTAAAGAAACTATTGTCATGTTGGCCGATGAGGTGAGATAAAGCATGTTGACTTACAATGAAGTCTTCTTAATGAAACATTATAACTTGGAAACTTTATCTTTAGGAGAATAAAATGATTTAAACAGTTACAAGGCCTGCATAATTGGTAGGTAGTCTTTGATGTTGTAAAATAGATTTTTTTGTTCCTTTTAGCTAGACCTTTTGTGGACAAGGAAACAGGATGTGATGTATAATATCTTTGATTGGCCATCACA
Organism: Saccostrea cuccullata; assembly: GCF_032062105.1. Lineage (NCBI taxonomy): Eukaryota > Metazoa > Mollusca > Bivalvia > Ostreida > Ostreidae > Saccostrea > Saccostrea cuccullata. The sequence goes on from NW_026924448.1 coordinate 21,001, forward strand.
CCGTCATGCTCGCCTGGTAGTTCTAGCTGTAGCTAACACTATGGATTTACCAGAACGCATAATGATGAAAAGAGTCTCAAGCAGATTAGTAAGCCATTAAATTACTGGTTTTAATTACTGAATGTAGTCAGATAAAAATAAAGGATGAACATGTACTGTAAAATCACTTGTTTTCATAGGGTCAAATTTTTTAGGTTTAAAGAAAAAAAAAAGGATTCAATAGTTCAAGGAGAAATAACTTCATGGTTGAAGACATACAATTTTGGCTTGAATTGGACCTTAATTTTGATTTAAATAATCCTTATTCAGTAGTTGAAATGTCTTTATCACATAACCATGTTTTGCACAGAAGTTTAACAGAAAAATGTTTTTTTTTGTAAAGCAAACTATAATTAATTTTGAAAACCAGTTAATCTAGCCATTTAATATGTTTAATTATTACATTTTTACCAGTGAAATACTGTAATTTATTCATTGAATAAAAATGATATCCTGTCACAGTGTGAAAGGATATCAAAATGATATCCTGTCTCAGTGTGACGAATATCAAAAGTGCGGTAAAACTCGCGATTTTCCTTCCCATAGCAGAGAGTGTTGTAAAAGAAAAATCTTCCTTGACCTGATATAAGATAGAAAAAGATAAATAAACTATTCCGACAGAGAATAAAACTCTAAAAATTACCCAAAAAGTGTTGATAAATCCATGTTTACAATGTTTTCACCCACTTAGCTATGACGTCTCAACCACTCAACTATGACGTCATGTAGCCTATGACTGTATTACAAAAAGACAGAGGCAAAGAAAAAATCAAAGAAATTTTTAAAAATGTAATAAACAGAAAATTCAATGTTTTTGTAGTTGAATATGGAATTTATTTCACTCGTGAGACAGGATTTTTTGATATTTTCACGAGTGCGAAAAAATCCTGTCCCACTCGTGAAATAATTTCCATATTCAACTACAAAACATTGAATATCCTCTATTTATCTAGGGGCTAACAAGAATGACATTCCAGCCGTACACCTTCAAACAGCTCCAGGAGATAGTGATCTCCAGAATGAAGGGACTGAAGGCCTTTGAGGAGGATGCCATTCAGCTGGCAGCCAGAAAAGTGGCAGCAGTGTCGGGGGATGCCAGGCGAGCCCTGGACATTTGTCGCAGAGCTACAGAAATCACAGAGAGTCTGTCCCCGTCCAAGACCAAACTATCTCTGGTCGGAATGACGCATGTGAATGCAGCCCTGCAAGAAATGTTTTCTTCTCCGAAAGTTGTAGCCATGAGGTAGAGTCTTTATTCTAATGCAATTGTTTAAGTAAAACACTTTTTGATTGGCTAATGCACTGATGTTAGAAGCAGTAAAACGAGGGTTAACGAGCGTGAAAGCTTTTTAGCTCACCTGAGCCGAAGGCTCAAGTGAGCTTTTCTGATCACATTGTGTCCGTCGTCCGTCCGTCCGTCCGTCTGTCCGTCCGTAAACTTTTCACATTTTCGACTTCTTCTCAAGAACCACTGGGCCAATTTTGACCAAACTTGGTACAAAGCATCCTTGGGTGAAGGGGAATTTAAATTGTTAAAATGAAGGGCCAAATCCCTTTACAAGGGGAGATAATCAAGGAAAGACAAAAATAGGGTGGGTTCATTAAAAAATCTTCTTCTCAAGAACCACTGGGCCAGAAAAGCTGAAACTTATGTGGAAGCATCCTGGGGTAGTGTAGATTCTAAATTGTTGAAATCATGACCCCCTGGGGTAGGGCGGGGCCACAATAGGAAATCCAAGTTTTACATAGAAATATATAGAACAAATCTTTAAAAATCTTCTTCTCAAGAACCACTAGGCCTCAAAAGCTGAAACTTATATGGAATCATCCTGGGGTAGTGTGGATATTAAATTGTTAAAATCATGACCCCCAGGGTAGGGCGGGGCCACAATGGGGAATCCAAGTTTTACATAGAAATATGTAGGAAAAATCTTTAAAAATCTTCTTCTCAAGAACCACTGGGCCAGAAAAGCTGAAACATATATGGAAGCATCCTTGGGTAGTGTAGATTCTAAATTGTACAAATCATGACCCCTGGGGGTTGGGCGGGGCCACAATGGGGAATCCAAGTTTTACATAGAAATATATAGGAAAAATATTAAAAATCTTCTTCTCAAGAACCACTGTGCCAGAAAAGCTGAAACTTATATGAAAGCATCCTGGGGTAATGTAGATTCTGAATTGTTCAAATCATGACCCCTGGGGGTTGGGCGGGGCCACAATGGGGAATCAAAGTTTTACATAGAAATATATAGGAAAAATCTTTAAAAATCTTCTTCTCAAGAACCACTGGGCCAGAAAAGCTGAAACTTACATGAAAGCATCCTGGGG